>NW_010357090.1:68658-111457 GCF_000414095.1 Morus notabilis | reverse complement strand
TATATCATAAAAAGTCTTTAGAAATTTCACAAATACCTTAACATTCTTCCAATCATCATCAAGTGGCGGCCCAATCTTCCGCTTCCCCCCCTCATCTTCCCGAAAATAAGACACAAACTTGTCATCTTCCTCTTCATATCTTTCAAAAGCTTTTGGAAACTTAATGGCTACATCTAACATCATATAGGTGGAGTTCCATCTAGTAGGGACATCTCAGCATACGAGACCTTTGTATTCAATTTTCTCTCGCTCCACACATGACTTGAATTTCAGTAACCTAGCCGAAGAAGACCTCACATACCTCATAGCATTATGAATGGCAGCTATTGAATCATGTAGGTCTTTTAAACCTTCATTGACAATCAGGTTCACTATATGGGCACAGCACCTAACATGCAGAAATTCCCCACCTAAAACAACCCCTTTTCAGCCCTTAATCTTCCTTCTTAAGTAGGTAATCATGGAGTCATTTGAGGATGCATTATCAACAGTCATAGTGAAGACTCACTCAATACCTCAAGCATTGCAAACATGACTCAATGAGTTTACCAACACTCTCTCCCTTGTGACTTGAAATTTGACAAAATTTTATAATCCTTTTTTGCAAAGTCCACTCACTATCAATGTAGTGTGCAGTTAGACACAAATAATTAATATTTTGCAAGGATGTCCAACAATCAGTTGTTCAGCAAATCCTTTGACTGCCCTTACTAAATTCAGCCTTTAGTTTCTTCCTCTCTTCCAAAAAAAGTTGGTAAATGTCCTTAGCAATCGTAACACGGGAGGGGATAGAGAACCTAGGCTACATAACTTGACAAAAATTCTTAAATCCTTCACCTTCAACAAACCTAAATGAAAGCTCATCTACAATCACTGTTTTTGCTAACGCTTTTCTGTAATGCTCCTTGTTAAAGCCTATAGCAACAAGACTACTCCCAGTTTCAGTGTTTGTTTAAAAACTCAAAGATTTTTACTTTTTGTCTTGGTTCCTATATGGGTATTTCTTCCCTTGCTTTTCTATGTGAACCTTCATACTACTGGTGCCGTGTCTCCTACTATCACACGCATATGTTTTCCTTCAATAGATACACTTACACCTAGGCTCATTTGGATCCCCACCCTCTATGATTTTGAAATGATCCCAAACAGGAGACTTTTTTTGTGACTTCTTCCTCTTTTTACTGTCTCCCTCCTTTTTTTCATTTTCAATTTTAGTGCCCAAATTAGGTATAGGGGTAGGGCTGGGTGTGGGAGTGGGCAAGGTAATGGGTTCTTTAGGCATAGAGACACTTTTTGTTTCAGCAGAGGACTTGCAAGTGCTTTAAGAAGTTTTTGTCGGGTGGATGATAAATTTTTCCATCTAGCACACAAATTAACCTAAAAAATAGATAACATATGATTGAGACTAAGCGTAGAGATTACTACGAGACAAACTGTTATAAATAGATAAAACAGGTTAATGATGAAACTGTTTGGTTTGATTTTTATGCTCTAATGATTTAGTAGATGCCTATCGCCCAAGAATTTGATAGTAGCAAGTTTTAGTCTCATAATGAGCTTAGTCTACCATCCCTTTATCTTCTTAATTAGTCCATCTTCACTAGTTGGAGTTTTTTATTCGCATGTTTTTAAATATTGGGTTTAGACAATATCCCAAGTCAAAAAAAAAAAAAAAGTTCAAAACGTGGAAGCCCTGCCACTATAAGGCTCTCTCCTGCAGAAAAATTCAAAACAACCCCAGTTTTTGCCTATAAATACATTAATTATCAATGACATGGGGAAAAATATTACAACTATCAATTACAATGTCTAAGAGTAATTATTGACAATGGAGTTAACTTAAATGGCTACAATTTCCCTACCAAACACAAAGTTATCAATCTGATCATCAACAGAGTTATGAATTTATTGACACCGGAGTCGATTTAAATGGATATAATAGCCAAGCATTATAACTTTCAAGGTTTCAGAAGAACATTCAAAGTTTAAACATTCAAATGGATATAATAGCCAAGGATATAATACCCAAGCATCTGACCTTGGTATAATATTCAAAGTTTATAAACAGAGTTGGAATCTAATCTACCATTAAAACACAGTTGTAGAAAAAAAAAATTTAACATCTGCATTGAAACATCAAGGCTACGAACTTACCAAGAGGCAGCAGCTCCTCCTCAAATGAACTTTCAAAAGAAAACGAGAGAGTAAGATTGCTAGATTGAACAAGAGGCAGCAGCTCCTCGGTCCTGTGTCAAAATTCAAAATGCAGCCATCAATTCAAGGCAGTACTTCAAGCTATTTGGATAAAAAATTTAATAAAACTAAACCGGCGATAACACAACAAGATTGCTTTTATTTCTTTCTCATGCTAAAAATGACAACAAAACTAAACCTTCTCAACAACATTCCAATCGTCCAAACCAACATTAACCCAAATCAAATCAAACCCAAAACCCGGTGATATTACCACCACTACAAAATCAAAGTTACCAAAAAGGCAAAAATTGGTGATAATCCAGTGATAACACACATCAATCAAGAAAAAAAACACTTACGGTGAAAAAAATGGAAGATTGAGGTGACTCAGGCTTGGGAGTCGAGCGAGGGAAGCTTGAAGTGAAACCAGAGTGGACTCACGGTAGGGGAGGCTGCGTGCGGTCAACGGTGTGTGTGAAGGCTAGGACTGGGAGGCTGGGACTGGCGGCAAGTGGCGACTGGGTGGGTGGGAGGAAGGAAAAATGAAAACTGGAAGATTGGGTTTGGGATCTAGGGTTACTCCTCTAATTACACGGGCGGGGCGGGGCAACTCAGGTGAACAGTTGCCCAACCCGCAAATTGCGGGTTGGACCTATTATAATCCAAAATTTAAAAAAAAAATTAACCCAACATTTTCGGGTCGGATCAAGTAGGGTCGAACGGGTTTGTCAGGTTCGGGTTCAATTCTTACACCCCTACCATCAACCACTGACTGAGTGTCCAAAACAAGAAAATTCATGGGATAGTAGAACTTATCAACTTGCAATAACATGTCCTCAACTATTCCACGTGGTTTCTTGATGGATCGATCGGCCAATTACAGTATTATAGGTGTCTGCTTAATCTCTCCAAGACCAAGTTGTGAGTAAAATGAATAATGCATGAGGTTTACACTCGCTCTAAGATCCAGCAATGCTTGGCCGAATTCGTGTGTCCCAATGGTGCAGGAAATGGTGGGACAGCCAGGATCTTTGTAGTTCAGCGGTGTCTTCTGCTCAATCACCGCACTTACTTGTTCTGTCAAGAATGCAACCTTCTTGACATGGTGCTTTCTCTTTATAGTGCACAGATCCTTGATAACCATGGCGTAGGCCGACACTTGCTTGATCATATGTAGTAGGGGAAGATTGATCTTCAATTGTGTCAAGTGCTCCAGGATCTCACTTTGATTTTCCAGCACTTTCCCAACAGGTCAGAGAGCTTGCGGGAAAGGCACCTTTACCGGAATTTTAGTTGGTTCTTCTTTCTCTTGAGCCGATTCCTCATTACTCGAAGTGGTTGTACATGTCGATGGTGTGTCTAAATTCTTAACACTTCGAGTAGAGATGGCGTTAACTTCCTTGATATTTTGACCTTCAGAGTTAGAAGTTTGAGCCATATTGTGTTGTCCTCTCAAATTAGATTGGGCTTATGATAGAAATTTACCGCGCTCCTGAACGGTTAAAGCTTCTGTTAGCTTTGTGATCTGACTTTTTATTTCCTTGTTCTCTTCCACTAGCTGCGTGAGCATTGAATCAACCCATTGATTCATTTTATTTTGTGCCTCCATAAAAGCTTTTAGGGTGTCCTCTAGAGAATGCCCTTTCGGCTACCAATTATTCTGAGGCGCAAAATATGTCCTTGGTGGTTGAGATTGTTGCTCTGATCTCCACTGCCCTCCAGATGATTATGCATGTTGGTTTGGATCTCTCCAACTGAAGTTTGGGTGGTTTTTCCAACCAGGATTGTATGTTTCTGATAAGGGTCCATAATGCTCTCAGTAGCACTCGGTCCAGTCCAAGTATGAGCTTTCTCAACTAACTCATTTAGGTACTCGATAGCTTCATCAGGATCCTTTTGGAGAAAATCTCCATTGCACATCATCTCAACAAATTGGCGCTCTCGGATTGTGAGTCCATCATAGAAATAGCTTATGAGGTGCCAACTTTCATTTTCCTTCTGAGCGAAATTCGAGATCTGTCGTTTCAAATTGTTGGTCTTATGGTGTGGGAAATACTTGTTGAAGAATGTCGTCGTCATTTCTTCTCACGTACCAATAGACCTGGGCCTAAGAGAATACAGCCAGCTTTTGGCCTTGTCCTTCAGAGAGAAAGGGAAAAAATTCAACCTGACAGTGTTTGCGGCCTCAGCACGGTTGTGAAAGGTGGCCACCACCTCTTCAAACTCCCAGATGTGTACATATGGGTTCTTGTTCTCTAGCCCATGTAAAGTTGGGAGAAGTGCATTCATGCCCGGCTTGAGATCCGTAGGAGGTGCATTCGGTGGGAACATGATGCAAGATGGGGTGGTTGTGCGTGTTGGTTGCAAGTAATCTTGCAACATCCTCTGTTGAACTTCCTCGTGTTGTGTCATTGCAAATAGATTTTGAAGTGCGAATTCCAATGACGAGTGTGAAGATGGAGGCGTAAAAGACGAGTCGGATAGAATTTCACTAGGGGTTTCTAAGTCTAGACATTGAGCAAATCTCCCTAGTTCGTCTCTATACCGATGCATTCACCCTAAGCGGCTTTTTTTTAATTTGTTTTTTAATTTTTTAATGTTTTTAATTTTTTTAATTTTTAATCAAAACAAAAGAAAATAATTATATAGTAACGTAAATTGTAACCACCGAGAGTGCTCCCAGGAAAGACTATAGCTCTTGGCTCAATGAATAGTCTCAGCAACGTTCCCAGGAAAGATTGGTGGGGCGAGGCTCACTTAAGTACCAACTTAACTAAATAGAACTCTCTCAATTGTACTTTCCACGTAACCACACAATTATCCTCAAAATTAATTATTAAATTTTATTAAATAAATTATGAAATGTAATCTAAATAATAGAAACTATTCCTAAGTCAAAGGCCTAAATCTACCAAATTATGAAATTCGTGTATTTAGAATAGTCAATTAATTACAATCCTAATTATAATCCTAAGAATTAATGAAAACTATAAATGGAAAAATTAAATTAGGCAATAATATAAGAGTCAATAATTAAAATATACAAATGAGAAAATAAAATAAAATCCTAATTTATCAAAAATAAAATATTACAAAATCAAATCATAATCACAACTACGGAAAAATAAAAATGAAAAAGGTCAGCAGTCCTTTTTTTTTTTTTTTGGTTTCGATTAAGGGACGACAAAAGGAAAAAGAAAATGCAGCCACTATGAATTACGTTAACTTGCAGCCACGAGAAAGTCACATTAACTTTCAGCCACTTTCCTTCACTTCTTTTTTTTTTTTTTGAATAAGGGACGGTGGAAAAAAGAAAAAAAACAAATGTTTGCAGCAACTATTGGAATACGCGGAAACTTGCAGGAACTTCTCTTTTTTTTTTTTTTTGGGAAAAAAACGAAAAGAGAAAGAAAAACTTTAAAAAAAGGTAAAAAAAAAAAACACAAAAGGGAAACAACAAACAAAAGTGTTTTTTTTAATACGGGCTAAAAACAGATCACGTAAATCAAGAAAGAGAAATTGAGTAAAATAAAAAAAAAATTACACCTATCTCTTTGGCTAAAAAATCTACTGATCAATCTTGCTAGTAGCACCTCTCCGGCAATGGCATCAAAATTTGATTAACGCCCAAAAGTGATGTTCACAAGCGGTTAATTTTAGCACAGAAGGACGGTCGTATCTACAGAGAAGTAACAAAATAAACAAGAACGATTAGCAAAATAAGAATATTAGAGAAAAATAAATAACAACTGAATTAAAGAAAAAGAAGATTTTTGAGATTTTTGTTGCAAATAAAAAGGAGAGAAGATTTGTATGAAGGAAATTCAGTAATAAAAATGGTAAGGTGTCGAGAATCCCTAATGTTTTGTTCACCAATTTAATTTTTGATTCACAAAATAAAATGATCGAATAAATTAAATCTCTATATTGACTCCGGAAATATTATTATTACAAGTTATCCAAAATTGACAATATATCAATTTGACAATATTGCAGTAAAAGATAATTTGTAAAATAATTTGAATAACAAAACAATGCATGACAGAATTACATAAGAAAAGCGTGACTGAACTTAAATAAAAATTGGCACACAATATTTTGAAAGGTAAAAGAAAAATAGATGAGATTTAATTCATTCAGATATTGAAATTTACAGCACATGGAATCAAAAGCCCGAATTGGGTCACTCAACAAAAGTTCATCTCTAACCTCATGATTAATGCATGAAAATGCACCCTAAATACTGCTTTGGATTTATATAATATTGAAATATTTAAGCTTTAATTAATCAATTCCATTATTTTTATTCATAATATTCCTAATTGGAATTTGTCTAGTTTTTGCTTAATTATTTACAGATAAAAAGTAGTGTAAAAAAAACTACATAAAAATAAGCCATGAAAGCCATATTTTCAACCATCCGGAGCCAAGCTTCTCAGCCGAGCCGCACAAGCCATCAGAGAGAGAGCCGAGTCAATTGAGCCGAGTAGCTGAGCCGGCCAAATTGCATCAGTACGCGTGGGCCCCAGCTCTTCCACGCTTTTCCCCACTCCATCTCGCGCGTGTCACCTACACGCATAGCGTCCAGGGAGCGCGTCCCATGCACGCGCCATCAACAACGCGTTCTCCCTTCTCTTCGACGTGGGTCCCGCGTCTGCGATGCCAGCCTGCCCTCTTCTTCGTGCGTGATAGTTGGCTTCCGCGGGTCCCAGCTGTCTCCAATGCCAGCGCCCTTCCTTTCCTCGCGCGACACGTGGCGGCCTTATTCCTTTCCTCCAACCGAGCTTTGACACGTGTCCAGATGAAGGCCGAATCCGAATTTCTTCCTCAAAAATCAGAGCGAGTTGCCAGATTTCTTCCCCAAATCAAATATATGGTTTCTCCTAATTTATGTGTAATTTTATTTTGTTTCCCTTTCTTTTATTGTTTGTTTCCTTATTTGACAGGCAACCTCTGAACACTATAAATAAAGGGGTTAGCCTAAGGTTTTGGTAGCTTTTGAATATTCAGTTTTCTGTCGTATAGCTGTCAGTCCCATATTTTCTCTCTAGAACTTGTGAGAATGTTTTGCAAGCTAGGCTAGAGTTTTCTTGGTGAGGTTAGAGATGAACTTCTGTTGAGTGACCCAATTCGGGGTTTTGATTCCTTGTGCTGTAAAGTTCAACATCTGAATGAATTACATCTCATCTATTTTTCTATTACTTTTCAAAATATTGTGTGCCAATTTTTATATAAGTTCAGTCACGCTTTTCTTATGTAATTCTGTCATGCAACGTTTTGTCATTCAAATTATTTTACAAATTATCTTTTACTGCAATATTGTCAAATTGATATATTGTCGATTTTGGATAACTTGTAATAAGTCAACATAGAGATTTAATTTATTTGATTCTTTTATTTTGAAAATCAAAACTTGAATTGGTGATCGAAACATTAGGGATTCTCGACACCTTACTATTTTTATTATTGAATTTTCTTCATACAAATTCCCTCCTTTCTATTTTATTTGCAACAAAATCTCAAAATTTATTCTTTTTCTTTAATTCACTTTTCTCTAACGCTCTTATTCTGTTAGTCTTTCTTGTTATTTTGTTATCTCTCTATGGATACAACCGCAATTATGTACTACAATTGACCGCTTGTGAACATCACTTTTGAGCGTTAATTAAATTTTGGCACCGTTGTCGGGAAGGTGCCACTACCAAGAGTGATCAGTAGATTTTGAGCCAAAGAGGTAAGTACATTTTTATTTTATTTTATTTTATTTCTTTCTTTTTCTTTGGTTTGCGTAATCTGTTTCTTAACTCAAAAAAAAAAAAATTTGTTTGCCGCACCCGCACTTGTTTTTCTTTTTTTTTTTTTCTTTATTTTTTTAGTTTGTTAGCGTTTTCTCTTTATTAAAAATTTGATTTTCAAAAAAAAAATCTTCCTTTGGTTTCCGTGATTGGATTGTTAGCCTATATATATATATATTAAAAAAAAAACTTGCGTTTGCTGTATTCCTTTCTTTCTTACTTTACGTTCTTCATTTTTTTTTCTTTTGCAAAGTTCTTACGTTCTCCATTTTTTTTTTAATTCCCGTAGTCTTGTTTCTAAAAAAAAAAAAAAAAAAAAAATCTCACACTTTTAGGATTTGTTTTTATTGTTAATTTTATTTCCCTTTTTAGTTTTAAAATTAATTTTGATTTGATTTTGTAATCTTTTATTTTTGATAGATTAGGATTTTATTTTGTTTCCATGTTTGAGTAATTTAATTGTTAACTATTATATTGTTGCCTAATTTAATTTTTCATTTTATAGTTTACATTAATTCTTAGGATTATAATTAGGATTGTAATTAATTGACTATTCCTAATCTAGGATTTTCATAATTTGGTAGATTTAGGCTTTTGACTTTAGGAATAGTTTCCATTAATTAGATTACATTTCATAATTTATTCAATAAAATTTAATAATTAATTTTGAGAATAATTGTGTGGTTACGTGAAGAGTATAATCTGAGGGAGTTCTATCTAGGAAAATTAGTACTTAAGTGGGTCTCGCCCCACCAATCTTTCCTGGGAACGTTGCTCTGTCTAGGAGACTATTCATTGAGCCAAGAGCTATAGTCTTTCCTGAGAGCACTCTTGGTGGTTACAATTTACATTGCTATATAATTATTTTCTTAGGGTGAATGTATCGGTATAGAGATGAACTAGGGAGATTTGCTCAACGTCCAAATTTAGAAACCCCTAGTGAAATTCTATCCGACTCGTCTTCTACGTCTCCGTCTTCACACTCGTCGTTGGAATTCGCATTTCAAAATCTATTTGCAATGGCACAACACGAGGAAGTTCAGCACAGGACATTGCAAGATTACCTGCACCGAACGCGTACGGCCAACCCATCATGCATCATGTTCCCGCCAAATGCACTGCCTACGGATTTCAAGCCGGGCATGATTGCACTTCTCCCAACTTTTCACGGGTTAGAGAACGAGAACCCTTATGTACACATTTGGAAGTTTGAAAAGGTGGTGGCCACCTTTCACAGTCGTGCTGAGGCCGCAAACACCATCAGATTGAAGTTTTTTCCTTTCTCTCTGAAGGACAAGGCCAAAAGCTGGCTGTATTCTCTTAGGCCCAGGTCTATTGGTACGTGGGAAGAAATGACGACGACATTCTTCAACAAGTATTTCACACACCATAAGACTAATAATTTGAAATGACAGATCTCAAATTTCGCTCAGAAGGGAAATGAAACACTCTATCAAGCTTGGGAGCGTTTTAAAGATCTATTAAATTTGTGTCCCCACCATGGATATGAAAGTTGGCGCCTCGTAAGCTATTTCTACGATGGACTCACAATCCGAGAGCGCCAATTTGTTGAGATGATGTGCAATGGGGATTTTCTCCAAAAGGATCCTGACGAAGCTATCAAGTACCTGAATGAGTTAGCTAAGAAAGCTCATACTTGGACTAGACCGAGTGCTACTGAGAGCACCAGTAGGTCCCGACCAGTTGGAGTTTATCAATTAAGGGAAGAGGACAGCCTCAAGGCCCAAGTTGAAGCTTTAATGAAGCAAATTGAGGCCTTCAAAAGTAAAGATAGTAAAGGATCCTACATGGTGGCAAGGACAGAGGCACATGAGCCTTGTTTAGTTTGTGGTAGAATGGGCCATCTAACTCAGGATTGCGACACTTTAAGTGAAATGAGAGGGGTGTATGAGGAGCAGTTCAATGCATTGGGCACATACAAGAAGCCTTACGGACCTTTCTCAGAATCTTACAATCCTGGTTGGAAAAACCACCCGAATTTCAGTTTGCGAGATTCGAACCAACAAGCAGAATCATCTGGAGGGCAATGGAGATCAGAGCAACAATCTCAACCACCAAGGACATATTTTGCGCCTCAGAATAACATGCAGCCGAAAGGAAATTCTCTAGAGGATACCTTAAAAGCTTTTATGGACATGCAAAATATGACAAATCAAAGGGTTGATTCAATGCTCACGCAGCTGGTGGAAGAGAACAAGGAAATAAAAAGTCAGATCACAAAGCTGACAAAAGCTTTACCCGTTCAAGTGGGCGGTAAATTTCCATCACAAGCCCAGTCCAATTTGAGAGGACAAAATATGGCTCAAACTTCCAACTCTGAAGGTCAAAATATCAAGGAAGTTAACGTCATCACTACTCGAAGTGGTAAGAATTCAGACGCGCCATCTACAAGTACTACCACTTTGAGTAATGAAGAATCAGCTAAGGAGAAAGAAGAGCCAACAAAAATTTCGGTAAAGATGCCCTTCCCCCAAGCTATCCGACCTGCTGGGAAAGTACTGAAAAATCAAAGTGAGATCCTGGAGCACTTGACACAATTGAAGATCAATCGTCCCTTACTACATGTGATCAAGTAAGTGCCGGCCTAGGCCAAGGTTATAAAGGATCTGTGCACTATAAAGAAAAAGTACCATGTCAAGAAGACTGCATTCTTGATGGACCAAGTGAGCGCGGTGATTGAGGAGAAAACACCGCTGAAGTACAAAGATTCTGGCTGTCCCACCATTTCCTGCACCATTGGGACACGCGAATTCAGCCAAGCATTGTTAGACCTAGGATCGAGTGTTAACCTCATGCCTTATTTAGTCCACTCGCAATTAGGTCTTGGAGATATTAAGCCCACATCTGTGGTTCTGTAACTAGCCGATCGATCTATTAAGAGACCACGAGGAATAGTGGAAGATATGTTATTGCAAGTTGATAAGTTCTACTATCCTGTGGATTTCGTTGTTTTGGACATTCAGTCAGTGGTTGATGTGGAGTCAAAAATCCTGACCATCCTTAATAGACCATTCCTCGCGACAGCAAATGCTCTAATTAATTGTAGAAATGGTCTAATGAAGATCTCTTTTGGGAATATGACTCTCGAGGTAAATGTTTTCAACACTGTAAAAGAACCATAAGGTGATGACGAGTGTCACCAAACATTCCTGATCGACACACTTGTCGAGGAGGAGGTTCTGCTACAAAGCAACTCTGAATATCTTGAAAACCTTGTCCAAAATTCTGAATCTGAAAGTTCTAGTCCTTATGAGTTGGCTAACATTTATGCCATTTTCAACAACTCACAGGACAGAGGAATTAAGTTTAAGCAATTGTGTTTCAAGGAACTTCCGCAAGGGAGAGAGAAACCAAAGCCTTCCATCGAAGAGACCCCTACAGTCAAACTTGCTCAACTACCTGAAGGATTGAAACATGCATTTTTGGGAGTCGGCGATACCTTTCCTGTTATCATTTCTTCCAAACTCAATGCATCACAAGAGCAGCAGTTGATCAAAATGTTGCAAAAGCATAGATCTGCATTGGGTTGGACCATTGCTAACATTAAAAGGATCAGTCCTTTGATTTGCTCCCATCATATTCATTTGAAAGAAAGAGCTAACCCGCGAAGAGATCCTCAAAGAAGATTGAATCCAACAATGAAAGAAGTGGTGAAGAATGAGGTTCTCAAGCTATTAGATGCTGGCATCATTTATCCTGTTGCTGATAGCAAGTAGATTAGTCTGACCCAGGTAGTGCCAAAGAAATCGGGGGTCACTGTGGTGGAAAATGAGAAAGGGGCTCTAGTTCCCACAAAGGTCGTGACTGGTTGGTGCATGTGTATTGACTATCGTAAGCTTAACGCCGCCACTCGCAAAGACCATTTTCCACTTCCATTCATCGATCAAATCCTAGAACGAGTGGCTGGGCATCGTTTCTATTGCTTTCTCGATGGTTATTCAGGATATTATCAGATAGAGATACCATTAGAAGATCAGGATAAGACAAAATTCACATGTCCTTTTGGCACTTATGCCTTTCGGTGAATGCAATTTGGACTGTGTAACGCACCTGCCACATTTCATAGGTGTATGATGAGCATTTTCAGCGACATGATCGAAAAATGCATGGAAGTGTTCATGGATGATTTGACAGTCTTCGAAGATTCATTCGACACATGCCTTTTCAACTTAGAAGCCATTCTACAAAGTTGTGAAGAGAAGGGTCTTGTGCTCAATTGGGAGAAGTGTCATTTCATGGTGTCATCCGGCATATAGTTCTTGGGCACATTATTTTTGAAAGAGGAATTGAGGTCGATAGCTCTAAGGTTGAACTCATTTCTAACCTGCCCACCCCCAAGGCTAATAAAGATGTCCGATCTTTTCTGGGGCACGCCGGATTCTACAGGAGGTTCATTCAGAACTTTTCATCTATAGCGAGACCGCTAAACAACCTCCTAGCAAAAGATGTTGTGTTCAACTGGACACAAGAGTGTGAGGATGCATTCCACACACTCATCACAAAACTGACTTCTGCCCCTATTATGCAGTCACCAGATTGGAGCTTACCTTTCGAGATCATGTGTGACGCAAGTAACTACGCTGTGGAGGCCGTTCTTAGTCAACGAAGGGAGGAGAAGCCTTTCGTTGTCTACTACACAAGCCGTAATCTGAGTAGTGCTCAAATGAAGTACTCTACTACTGAAAAAGAGTTACTTGCTATAGTATTTACCCTCGACAAGTTTCGTGCATATCTGATTGGTTCACCTATCACCATCTTCACATATCATGCCGCCCTTAAGTACCTTCTCTCCAAAAAGGATGCCAAGGTGCGTTTAATTAGGTGGATCCTTCTCCTGCAAGAATTTCACTTGACAATCAAGGACAAGAAGGGAGTCAAAAAAGTAGTGGCGGACCACTTATCTCGTCTTGAATTTAATGATTCCGCTGAAATTCCTGCTATTGGAGATGACTTCCCCAGTGAACATCTCTTCGCCGTCACTTGGTGACGGGTGAGATTCCATCTACCTGGGGTGCACAAGATAAGAGTAAGTTTCTGGTCGAGGTTCGTCACTTTTATTAGGATGACCCTTATCTTTTTAAGTATTGCCCCAACCAGATCATGAGACGATACATCCTGGATGATGAAGTGTCTAGTGTCCTAAACTTTTGCCACAACGATGCATGTGGCGGTCATTTTTCTGTGAAGAACACCACCGTGAAAATCTTGTAGTGTGGTCTCTATTGGCCCACTTTATTCAAGGACACCAATGACTTCTGCTGTTCCTGTAAGAGGTGCCAAAAGCTAGGTGCTTTATCCCGTCGCCATATGATGCCCTTGAACCCGATTCTCACAATAGAAATATTCGATTGCTGGGGATAGACTTTATGGGACCATTTCCACCTTCTTATGGATTCCTCTATATACTCCTCGCTGTGGATTACGTGTCTAAGTGGGTAAATGCCGTGGCGTGCCGGAACAACGATAACACTACTTTTGTAAAGTTCTTAAAGGAAAATGTGTTATCTCGATTTGGAATGCCGCGTGCCATAATCAGTGATCAAGGCACCCATTTCTGCAACCGTTCTTTTAAGGCTCTGATGCGCAAGTACGGTGTGGTTCATAAAGTTTCAACTACCTATCACCCACAAAAAAATGGCCAAGCTGAGTTGGCCAATAAGGAGATTAAGCAAATTCTAGAAAAGACGGTTAATCCCGATCGCAAGGATTGGTCTCTGCACCTTTCGGACGCACTTTGGGCATACCGTACTGCTTATAAAACCCAACTTGGGATGTCTCCTTATAGGCTTATCTTTGGAAAAGCCTATCATCTACCTGTAGAGCTTGAACATAAGGCTTATTGGGCTACCAAGGCCCTCAACTTCGATCTCAGCGTTGCAGTGTCAATCGGAAGCTCCAGCTTTCCGAAATCGAGGAGTTAAGGAACGATGCCTATGATAATTCCATGATCTACAAGGTAAAAATGAAAGCGGCTAATGATAAGCTGATCCTGAGGAAAAACTTCGAGCTGAATCAGCGGGTTCATCTCTATGATTCCCGTTTGCATCTCCACCCCAGTAAGTTGAGGTCGCAGTGGACTGGCCCGTTCATAGTGAAACGTGTTTTTCCCAATGGTGCTATCGAGGTTAAGGACCCGACCGATGGGAGAATCCTCAAAGTAAATGGTCAGCGTCTGAAGAATTACTTAGAGCGGGTGAACCAGGTTGAAGAGATCATTCTCGACGACCCCGTTTACCAGCCCCGAGTAGTTGGCTCACATCTTCTATACCATATCTTCATTTTCTGTTTTCTTTGCTTCTATTTTACATTTTTTTTATGTGTGTTTTTGGAGAATCATATCAAAAAGCTCAAGCTGTGCTCATATGTGGAATGTTCATTGTCCAGGTGTCTTCTTTCTCTATATTTCCATAATTTTTGACACTAAGGACACTGTCTGATTTTGGTTGGGGGTGGTGAGCATATTCATGCGTAAGAGTGATTTTTGTCATGTTGATATTTGGGTTAAAATTTTTGCAAAGTTGTCTAAGTATGATTCAAAATGATTGGTTTGGGTCGATTTTTGCTATCTTGGTTACTAAGAAATGACTTCCAGAGTTTCTTTTTGCAGATGCTAAACCTTGTTGTAAGATGGATGTTAATGCATGTCAGCTGAGAAAATTCCCAAGTTTAAGTGCTTGATTTTTGGTGAGTAGAGTAAATGACTTTTGAACTTTCATTGACCTTTTGAGCTGATAAATCACTATTAGAACATCATTACATGGTTAGTGGTATGCTTGGTGCATATGCTTGAGGGATGAATTTTGGGTTAGATAGGAATGATCTTATGTAATAGAGCATCATTTCTTATTTTTCTATTAAAAAAAATGAGAAAGAGCAACATTTCACAGATCCTGTAGTTTGGTGTTAATCACATTCGATGCTATATAGCTGTTTGTTAAAAGAACATGACAACTCTAAGAAATAGAGTTATCCACTGGTTTTATAGCCTAAAATTGTGTGTCCTTGAGTGATTGTTCTCGTTTATTGTATGTTTTACAGTAGATTTGTAGAGTTGCATTTACTTTAGCCTAATTCTGTATTGTTGCACCTCTGGTAGTGAAAATTGGTAATTTGGAAGTAAAAGAAGGTGAAAAACTGGCTAATGCTGTGTCAGTCCTTGCAGGAAAGTGTTGGGCTAAAATGCTACAGCATTCTGGGCGGCATTCTGGGATTAGCTGGCAGCTGATTGACGTTAGCGCACTAGCTGGAACAAGCAGCCAGAAGGAATTCGTGTGAGCTGGCTAAGAAGTGTCAATTGGGTCCACTGTGCACATCAGCAGTGACACCTCAGCCCTTGTGTTGCCCTAGAAGGGAATGTTTCTCTCAGGACAAGTTGGCAGCCGCCAGGGGGAGAAAAAGAGGAAGAGAGAGAATTGGGCATCAATATAAAAAGAAGACAGTTGCTGTTTGAAAAATAGTGAGCACACAGAAAGAGTACCAAGACACCAGAAAACACAAAAAGACACTATTCAGAGAGGAAAAAGCTTCAGAGGAGAGCTGAGGAAAGCAGAACAACACGTAATTTTCAGCCTAGAAGGAGAATACAAAGACGTGAGAGCTGTAAGTTGAAGGACATTGTTGGCCAGCCACAGAGGAATCCAAGATCCAGCCGAACTTGTTCTTCTTCTGTTAGCTTAACTCTCTTTTGTCATTTAGCTACTAATTCTAGATATGGATTGTACTGGAGCTTTGGATCTTGTAACTATCATTATGAACTAAGTTGTTGTAGCTAGGTTTGCTAATGGAACCAATATTGTAAGAATGATAAGTTGTTTCTGAGATGCTATTAATCTACTATTCCTGTTCATTCATGTGAGCTAATATCTATTTCTATTCTTGACTGCCCATAGGATACAAGATTAAGATTACTACTGGAAGGGTTAGTTTTAATCGGATTAGCATGAATGATGCTTGTTCAATGAACTTGCTGAGTTGTTAATTAGTGGATGGGGTAGGGATATATTATTCACCTTGCATAACTTAATGAAACCTGAGCTTAAATCTGCAGTCCTATAGCTGGATCTACATAGGAATGTATTGGAAATATCTTGAGGGACCACAGTCATAATCAATTCGGAAGAACTTTATGCATCAACGAGTTTCTGTTGACAGGATAGTAGAATGCTGCAGCATTCTTGGTAACATTCTAGTCAGACTTACAGTAGAGGAGAAGTTAGCAGGCCTAGCTCATTTTTACCACTAAATTACATCCCATAACTACATTCTTGTTACTTTTAGCCATTAGATTTCATTTCATTTGCATTCATTTTAATTACATCATGTTAGTGAATTTGTGCCGAATTTCTTTCTTGTTTGTTTTGTTGAATATACAACTCCCGACACATATTTTGGTGATTCATTCCTCGTGGGATCGATATCCGTACTTGTGTACACTTTATTACTTGTTAGCGACACATGCACTTGCGAGCATAATTATCACGCAACAAGTTTTTGGCGCCGTTGCCAGGGAATTGAAATCATTAAAGTATTTGTAGGAGTTAATTTGTTTTTACGTTTTTTTACTTTTTAATCTCATTCATTTGGTTCTTAATTCCTTAGGTTACTAGAGTTACTTGCATGAATCTACCGCAAGACTTGGAGTTGCTGCCTTTGGATCCTGAAATCGAAAGAACATTTCGAGCTAGGAGAAGGGAACAACAAGGCTTAGCAGGAGTGAGAGACATGGCAGAAGGGGCAACAGGAAACAACGGGCAGCAAGTAATTGCCAACAACCCTATTCCACAACCAGAGCCGATTGATGATAGAAACAGGGCCATTCGAGACTATGCAGTGCCCATTTTGCATGGACTCAACCCGGGCATCGTAAGGCCAGCAATTCAGGCGCCTCATTTCAAGCTAAAACCCATGATGTTCCAAATGCTCCAGACCGTGGGGCAGTTCAGTGGCATGGCAACTGAAGATCCTCACATCCATCTTAGACAATTTATGGAAGTGAGTGATGCTTTTAAGCTATCGGGGTGACTGAAGATACATTGAGGTTGAAGCTATTCCCTTATTCCTTGAGGGATAGGGGGCACAAGTGTGGCTGAATTCCTTGCTTCTGAATTCGGTGACATCATGGGATGAGTTGACAGAAAAGTTTCTCATGAAATACTTCCCTCCAACCAAGAATGCCAAGTTAAGGAATGACATTACCTCGTTCCAACAAGCAGATGGGGAGTCATTGTATGAAGCGTGGGATAGATTTAAGGAACTACTGCGGAAGTGCCCTCATCATGGGATCCCCTACTGGATTCAAATGGAGACATTCTATAATGGTCTCAATGGGCAAACACGGGCTATAGTGGATGCCGCAGCAGGTGGAGCCATTTTGGCCAAATCTTATAATGATGCATAGAGATTTTAGAGAGGATGGCAAACAACAACTATCAATGGCCAACCGAGAGGCATAATGCAAGGAAGGCCACTGGAATTCACGAGGTTGACGCCATCACTGCACTCTCAGCGCAAATGTCATCCTTGACGAATATGGTAAAGGCATTAAACACATCGGTAGGGGTAAATGTAGTGCACACTACTGGTTTTTCATGTGTTTACTGTGGAGATAGCCACCAATATGAAGATTACCCATCCAACCCCACCTCTCCATGCTATGTTGCTAATTTCAACAGGGGTAATCATCACTATTCAAATCCTCATAACCAAGGGATGAGGCAACATCCAAACTTATCATGGAGTAATCAGGGAGCAGGAACTAGTCAACCCAATGCCTACCACAGAAGCACCTATCCACCTGGATATCCACCGCAACAACAAAGAACTCAAACTGTGGAACAATCTAGCTCTTTGGAGAGCTTGTTAAAAGAGTTTATTTTAAGGAGTGAAGCCAAAATCCAGAGCCATGATGCAGCACTGCGGAATTTAGAAAATCAGGTTGGGCAGATTGCATATTCTCTCAACAACAGGCCCCAAGGTTCTCTACCAAGCAATACCGAAGATCCACGAAGAGACGGGAAAGAACACTACAAAGCTATCACTCTAAGGTGTGGAAAGGAGTTGGAATCAAGGGCAAAACCTCTGGCTGCTCACATAGAGCCCACTTCAATCTAAGGGGGAGAGAAGAAAACACTGTTGCAAGAAGAACAACCCAGGAGTAAGCAACTGGACTCTGTTGTGCAGAATGCTGCAGCATTTCCGTAGCATTCTGGAGCAGCAGAGACCAGCAACACCAGTGGCAGCCGACCACCTCTACCATTCCCACAGCGCTTCCAGAAACAATAACAAGATGGGCAGTTTCGCAAGTTTTTAGATGTTTTGAAACAGCTACACATCAACATACCGCTAGTGGAAGCCTTAGAACAAATGCCAAGCTATGCTAAGTTCATGAAGGATCTCGTGACCAAGAAACGCAGGCTTGGAGAGTTTGAAATAGTGGCTTTGACCGAAGAATGCAGTGCTATTCTGCAGAACAAACTCCCGCCCAAGCTAAAGGATCCAGGAAGTTTTACTATTCCATGCTCTATTGGAAACCAATACTTTGGTAGAGCATTCTGTGATTTGGGAGCTAGCATAAATTTGATGCTGATGTCCATATTCAAGAAGTTGGGTATTGGAGAAGCAAGGCCGACCACAGTGTCTTTGCAGCTGGCTGACAAGTCAATTGCAACTCCTGAAGGAAAGATCGAGGATGTACTGGTAATGGTGGACAAGTTCATGTTTCTTGCTGACTTTATTATTCTTGATTATGAAGCAGATAGAGAAGTGCCCATAATTTTGGGGAGGCCCTTTCTTGCAACTGGCCGTACCTTGATTGATGTTCAGAAAGGAGAATTGACCATGAGGGTACAAGAAGAACAGGTTACCTTTAATGTGTTCAAGGCACTAAGGTTCCCGAGTGAAACTGAAGAATGCTCAGCCATCTCAGTTATTGACTCTCTGGTGGCAGAAACACTTGAGCATGATAAATTCGAGAGTAATGTGGAAGGAGGCATTAAGCAAGTAGAGTGGGTGGGAGCAAATGTGATAATGCCGAGCTACACAAGGAAGTTTGAGTCTCTAGATTTGACTGAACGGAAACACCAGCCCACTCAGCCCTCAAGAAAAGAGCCACCAATCCTCGAACTTAAGCCTTTGCCTCAACACTTGAGGTATGCCTACTTAGGAAATTCTTCTACACTTCCGGTCATTATTTCTGCTTTATTGACGCAAGACCAAGAGGGCAGGCTAATAGAGGTTTCGAGAGAATCCCAAGGAGCCATCGGCTGGACTATAGCAGACATAAAAGGCATAAGTCCATCCTTTTGTATGCACAAGATTCTCCTAGAAGATGATAAAAAGGGGTCTATAGAGGGACAAAGAAGGATGAACCCGATTATGAAGGAGATGGTCAAGAAGGAGGTAATAAAGTGGTTAGATGCAGGGATCATTTATCCAATCTCGGATAGTGCATGGGTGAGCCCGGTTCAATGTGTTCCTAAGAAAGGGGGGATCACTGTTGTTGAGAATGAAAAGAATGAATTAATCCCCACAAGAACAGTAATAGGGTGACGGATTTGCATGGATTACAGGAGGCTCAACAAGGCCACTAGGAAAGATCATTTCCTGCTTCCCTTTATTGACCAAATGTAGCACAGGCTGGCGGGTAAGGAATTTTATTGCCTATTAGACGGGTATTCCGGTTATAATTAGATTGTGATTGCGCCAGAGGATCAACACAAGACTACTTTCGCGTGTCCCTTTGGCACATTTGCCTTCAGAAGAATGCCGTTCAGACTTTGCAATGCCCCAGCCACTTTTCAGAGATGCATGCTGGTTATTTTCACTGATATGGTGGAACGGTATTTGGAGGTTTTCATGGATGATTTCTCAGTTTTTGGGAAGAATTTTGATAAGTGCCTCATGAACTTGGCCAAGGTCATAAAGAGATGTGAAGAGACTAACTTTGTCTTGAATTGGGAGAAGTGCCACTTTATGGTTAATGAGGGAATAGTGCTAGGACATAGAGTCTCAAAGGATGGTTTAGAGGTTGATAAGGCAAAGATTGCTGTGATAGAGAAGTTGCCAGCACCGACTAACGTGAAAGGGCTTCGAAGCTTTCTTGGACATGCTGGGTTCTATAGGAGGTTCATTAAGGACTTCTTAAAGGTGTCAAAGCCTCTTTGTAATCTTCTAGAGAAGGATAGCAAGTTTATTTTTGATGAGGCATGCTCATTAGCATTTGCTGAATTGAAGAAGAAACTAATTTCAGCACCTATCATTACAGCACCTGATTAGTCTCTTCCTTTTGAAGTAATGTGTGATGCTAGCGACTAGGCAGTGGGGGCAGTTCTTAGGCAGCGTAGAGAGAAGGTGTTTCACTTAATATATTATGCCAGTAAAACTCTATCTGGAGCTCAACTAAACTACACTGTGACAGAAAAAGAGTTGCTGGCAGTTGTGTTTGCATTTGACAAGTTTCGAGCTTACTTGATAGGGACAAAGGTCACTATTTTCACAGATCACTCAGCCATCAAATATTTGATGGAAAAGAAGGATGCAAAGCCACGGCTAATCAAATGGGTACTCCTACTTCAAGAGTTTGATTTGGAGATCAAGGACCGAAAAGGCACTGAGAATCAAGTGGCTGATCACTTGTCTCGGCTTGAGCCAGCAGAGGAAGGAGCCACCACTGAAATTATAACTGAAGTGTTCCCTGATGAGCAGTTATTTGTGGCAGCCCAGGCACAAACACCTTGGTTTGCCGATTATGCAAATTATCTGGCAAGTGGATGGCTCCCCCCGGATTTGACCAGCCAGCAGAGGAAGAAGTTTCTTCATGATGTCAAGAGCTACTACTGGGATGAGCCTTATTTGTACAAGCAATGTGCTGACCAACTTATAAGAAGGTGTGTACTAGAAGAAGAAATGGAGGGCATTCTACAAGGGTGCCATTCTTCCCCTTACGGTGGTCACTATGGAGGCCTGACAGCTTCAAAGATTCTGCAATCTGGTTTTTATTGGCTGACAATCTTTAAGGATGCTTATGCGTTTGCATTGAGATGTGACAGGTGCCAAAGAACTAGGAACATATCAAGGAGGAATGAGATGCCCCTAAACAACATCTTAGAAGTGGAATTGTTTGATGTTTGGGGTATGGATTTTATGGGCCCCTTCCCGGTGTCATTTGGTAAATACATTCTTGTGGCTGTTGACTATGTGTCAAAATGGGTGGAGGCAGTGGCTTCACCCACGAATGATGCCAAGGTGGTGCTGAAATTCCTATAGAAGCACATTTTCACTTGCTTCGGACCCCCCCGAGTCATTATTAGTGATGAAGGAACCCATTTCTGCAACAAATACTTGGGGTAGCTGCTTGCTAAATATGGTATCAAGCACAAGGTCACCACAGCCTATCACCCGCAAACCAGTGGGCAGGCCGAGTTGTCAAATAGGGAAATTAAGCGAATACTCGAGAAAACAGTGAACCCGACTCGTAAGGATTGGTCAGTGCGCTTGGATAATGCATATGGGCCTTCCGAAAAGCTTTGAAAACACCCTTAGGAATGTCCTCATATAGGCTGGTATATGGAAAGGCGTGTCACTTGCCTGTGGAACTAGAACATAGAGCATTTTAGGCTCTCAAGAAGCTGAATCTCGACTGGTAGTCACCCGGGCAGAGCAGATTGTTACAACTGAATGAGCTTGATGAATTCAGGCTGCAGGCTTATGAAAGTGCTCGGCTATACAAAGAGAAGACTAAGAAATGGCATGACCGTAAAATCTTGCCTCAAACATTCGAAGCTGGGCAGCAAGTGCTCTTGTTCAACTCCAGGTTGAAGCTTTTCCCAGGAAAAATGAAGTCTCGTTGGTCTGGGCCTTTTACAGTCACTAAATATGGAGCAGTGGAATTGATTGAGGAGGGGTCGACGAGGAAATTCACGGTAAATGGACAGCGGTTAAAGCACTACTGGGGAGGTCCAGTGGATCATTGCAAAACGTCCATCACTCTGCAGGAGGCTTGATTCTCAACCAGGGAGGTAGTCAGGCTGATGACTCAAAAACAAGCGCTTATGGGAGGCAACCCATTGTTTGTTCCTTTATTTTTGTTTTATTTTGCTATTCTGCATTGATATTTTAATTGGGAGTGTGATTCATTAGTTGGCAGGATCATTAGGAGTCAATCCGTTGCATGAAGCAGAAAAAAAAATAAAAAATAAAAAAAAAGGTTTGCATCAGCCCAAAATGCCACGACAAAATGCTGCAACATTCTGGGCACCAGTAAAAAAAAAATGACAATGTGTTTAGGCTATTTCTAAAAGCCCTAATTCACCCGTATTTATACATTCTCACTTCTTCTTCGAATACCACACTCACGGCCATCTACTCAAACTCTTGCCATTTTCTCCTCCTTTCTCACCAAGAACTCAAGCTTGCATCCTCTCACCTGCGGCATTCTCTCCAATAGCTCATCTCGTCCATCTCTACTACGTGACACAGTGCGAGTTTGGGGGAGCGTCCAGCTGCCAGCACAGAGGAGATCACCATTGAGGTTAGTGAGAACTTTTCCCTAACTCCGTACTCTTTAAGGAGGATAGAATATAGCTAGTCGGTTGAGTGTGGGGGAGCCTTATTGTTGCAAAGAATTACTGAGAACAGAGGAGAAGTAATATTAGGCCTGTGGAATTTTAGGAAGGAAAGTGAGTGGGAAATTTTGTTTTCACGGGTAGTTAGAACAGAGAAGGGAGTTCAGGCATCAAAATGCCATTCAAGAGCAAAGCACGCAAGGGGAAGGGAGTGCAAATACAAGTAGATTCAGGCAGTTCTGAATCGCAGCCGGCCTCGGAGAAGACTGAAGTAAAAAAATTTGCGTCTCCAGAGGCACAGCAGCGCTTTGAACTGTGCATGAATGAGCATGCATTGCACATGGAAAGAGGCTTTGTGTACAGAAGGTGCCGCCCCTCAGGGTACCCCAGCTTTATCCACTCAGTCATCACCGCGCACAAATGGCATTCGTTCTGCCATAGCCCGCCTGCGGCGGCAGTGCAGCTTGTGCGCAAATTCTACGCCAATTATGATGATGAAGAGCCCAACACAGTCTTCGTCCGAGGGCAATCGATCCCCTTCACATGTGCGGCAATTAACAGTATTTACGACTTGCCGGATGTGGAGGATAATTTTAAGGACTTCACAGACAGTTTAGATGAAGACCAAATGGACGAAGTTATCCAGCAGCTTTGTGTTGAGGGAACTGAATGGCAAAGAGCAACTAGAGGGTCGATGAAATTCCCAGGGATTGCCTCCAACCGGGACCAATGATTTGGTACAATTTTCTAAGGTTTCGGCTGATGCCCTCATCTCATTACCGCCTAGTACACAAAGAGAGAGCAATTCTGCTGTATTGTATAATGAAGGGGAGGCCCCTAAACGTGGGTAGGATGATTCGCCAGCAAGTAGGCATCTGTGCGGGGTGTAAGAATGAGGGGTTATGGTTTCCGTCGCTAATCGCGCAATTGTGTATCGCTCATGGAGTGATCATTGAAGAGAGCGAAACGAAGGAACAGCCAGCCACGACCATTTCCCCGAATGTCCTTGCGCGGCTCCTGCACGATGACACACAAGAAGAAGAAGACAGTGCTCCTGCCCCAGCAGCGAATGCACCTCACCTAGGAGCGCCTACTGTTGTGCCAAACAACCCCGACATCGTTGCTAGCTTGAATATCATGGAGTAGCGCCTCAGCCAGGTGGAGGTGCTTCAATACGAATCTGTGCAACAAATGAGGGATTTTTGGAAGTATACGAGGTAGAGGGATTTGGCTCTCCAGAAACACTACAGAGCCAATTCTAGGAGATTCCACTCCTTTCCAAAATTCCCTCACCATCTATGCAGTTCCTCCTCCGAGGATGAGGAGCCTAGCCCTATGGAAGAGTCAGCACCACTTTCTCCAGCCCCACCTCCAGCTGAGCAGCAGCAGCCTGAAGAGGCTGTCGCATCCAAGCGCCAAGAGAAAGGAAAATCTGCTGCACCTGAATCGTCCACCAGAAGAATGATGCTGCGGAGCACAGTGAATTGGAAGTGGCGAGGATGAAAAATGGCAGCGCTAAAATAGGGTAGTCCTTCCTCCTTTCTCTCTCTCGTCTATATCTCATTGTCGCTTAGTTGTAAATTTTTCCTTGTTTTATTTTTCGTTGTCCTGTATTGATTAGTTATCTTTAATTGTGATTGATTATTTTTGCATACTTTGTGATGATTTTTCTTAGTCTTATGCTAAAAAAATTGTTAAGAGAAGTGCAGCTTAAAAAAAAAAATTAAATTATATGGTGATTTTGCCTTGTGTTGATTTGAAACTCTTTTGATTGATTTCTCTTGTCTTGTGATTTTTCCCATTGTGCACTACCTTGTGTTATTGATTCGGTGTTTTCTTAGGGTAAGATCTTGTGCATGCACTTCATTTTCAAATAAACTATTTATAGCTCTAGAACTTACTTGATAACTCTTGAGGCGAAATCTAAAGTTAACACTTCACCAAGGGAATGATTTAGGCTATCTTTAGACAGTTTGAGCCTTGTAGCCAACCTTAACTGAACATATCCCTAGCAGCCTTGTAACCCGTATCTTAGCTTTTATATCCCCATTGAGATTCCCTAGCCTATCTGTTGCAGCAGCATACTCACCTTCAACCCATCACCCCTATGCATGTCAACACTCTAGGATTAAATGTAACATGTGTGTGTGGAAGGTAGGCTGACGGTTGAATGAAATTGTTGTTGCTCTTTCCTTGCTCCTCCTGCATCATTGAGGACAATGCTCATCTTGAGTTTGGGGGCAGGGAGAGCTTGAGCTCTTAATGTCTTGTTGCTGTTTTCGAAAAAAAAAAAAAGAAAAAACTTTGCTCCGCTGCTTTAGAATACTTAGTAACCAGGAGTGCGCATGAGCCCCATGTTAACTTTTGCGTCAAACGGTAGACCAAGGCAAGAGCAAGCAAAAAAAAAAAAAAGAAAAGCGCCTTGACTTGTAACTTGTTAAGTAACCGGGTGACTTCATCACCAATGTTGGCATTCGCGTAAAAAGGCAAGTTGGCAATTCTTGGTAGATAAAAAAAAAAAAAAAAGGAAAGCGAGGGGTATAATAAAAGGGCCTTTAGAAATAAAAGCCAATCTAGTGGGCAAGGGAAAGCAAGACTTGAGTTTTGGGGAGTTTCATGGGAATGTTGTTTGTGTCTGCAAAGTTCTAGAGTGCAAGGTGCTTGAAGGAGAGTTGAGCCAAAATATTATCTTCCATCCTACCTTCACCTTAGCCTAGCAGTAAAAACCTAATGAAGTCCTATTGACCCTTGGTGATGTGTTGATTTACATTAGTGGAGAGAGTTTTGAAAAGCAAGCTTATGGGGTTTGAACTTGTATTAAGAAGAGCTTGATGAAAACCGCATGCACATGGTCCCAACTAGTTTGACATTGATGATTTGGCACTTGGTTGTTCACACACACACAAGAAAGGTCCAAGCAGAGAAGGAGCAATCTCATGTTTTGAAATCAACATTTGGCTGGAATTCATTTTTTTTTCTTAGGGCTGCACTGCTAACCCGTGTTTTAAGGACATAAATCTCTTAAGAGAAATTATCCACAAAGTATGCATTAGTTTTCTTTTCTGCTTTACTTCGTTCCTCTTATCTTGTTGTCACTTTTGTTTTGCTCGAGGACAAGCAACATTCTGAGTTTGGGGGTGTGATAACTCTAAGAAATTAGAGTTATCCACTGGCTTTATAGCCTAAAATTGTGTGTCCTTGAGTGATTGTTCTCGTTTATTGTATGTTTTAAAGTAGATTTGTAGAGTTGCATTTATTTTAGCCTAATTCCGTATTGCCGCACCTCTGGTAGTGAAAATTGGTAATTTGGAAGTAAAAGAAGGTGAAAAACTGGCTAATGCTGTGTGAGTCCTTGCAGGAAAGTGCTGCACTAAAATGCTGCAGCATTCTAGGCGGGATTCTGGGATTAGCTGGCAGCTGATTGACGTCAGCGCACTAGCTGGAAAAAGCAGCCAGAAGGAATCCGTGTGAGCTGGCTAAGGAAGCGTCAATTGGGTCCACTGTGCACATCAGCAGTGACACCTCAGCCCTTGTGTTGCCCTAGAAGGGAATGTTTCTCTCAGGACAAGTTGGCAGCTGCCAGGGGGAGAAAAAGAGGAAGAGAGAGAATTGGGCATCAATATAAAAAGAAGACAGTTGGTGTTTGAAAAACAGTGAGCACACAGAAAGAGTACCAAGACACCAGAAAACACAAAAAGACACTATTCAGAGAGGAAAAAGCTTCGGAGGAGAGCTGAGGAAAGCAGAACAACACGTAATTTTCAACCTAGAAGGAGAATACAGAGACGTGAGAGCTGGAAGTTGAAGGACATTGTTGGCCGGCCACAGAGGAATCCAAGATCCAGCCGAACTTGTTCTTCTTCTGTTAGCTTAACTCTCTTTTGTCATTTAGCTACTAATTCTAGATATGGATTGTACTGGAGCTTTGGATCTTGTAACTATCATTATGAACTAAGTTGTTGTAGCTAGGTTTGCTAATGGAACCAATATTGTAAGAATGACAAGTTGTTTCTGAGATGCTATTAATCTACTATTCCTGTTCATTCATGTGAGCTAATATCTATTTCTATTCTTGACTGGCCATCAATTTTAGGATACAAGATTAAGATTAATACTGGAAGGGTTAGTTTTAATCGGATTAGCATGAATGATGCTTGTTCAATGAACTTGCTGAGTTGTTGATTAGTGGATGGTATAGGAATATATTATTCACCTTGCATAACTTAATGAAACCTGAGCTTAAATCTGTAGTCCTAGAGCTGGATCTACATAGGAATGTATTGGAAATAGCTTGAGGGACCACAGTCATAATCAATTCGGAAGAACTTTATGCATCAACGAGTTTCTGTTGACAGGATAGTAGAATGCTGCAGCATTCTTGGTAACATTCTAGTCAGACTTGCAGTAGAGGGGAAGTTAGCAGGCCTAGCTCATTTTTACCACTAAATTACATCCCATAACTACATTCTTGTTACTTTTAGCCATTAGATTTCATTTCATTTGCATTCATTTTAATTACATCATGTTAGTGAATTTGTGCCGAATTTATTTCTTGTTTGTTTTGTCGAATATACAACTCCCGACACATATTTTGGTGATTCATTCCTCGTGGGATCGATATCCGTACTTGTGTACACTTTATTACTAGTTAGCGACACGTGCACTTGCGAGCATAATTATCACGCAACAGAACACCTTTCTACATTCACTTCAGGTTGTCTCTTGCCAAAAAAAAAACAAAAACAAAAAAAAACAAAGAAAAAAAAAAGAAAATAGTAATTTATTTTCTTATGCATTCTTTTTTTGGCTCTCTGTTCGTTTCTGTAAATTTCTGTTTGACCTGAATGAAATCCCAAAAGCTAGTTTGTGGTAAGAATGGTGGAATGTTATAGTAGTTGATTAACCTATCTTTTGATCAATGTTCGTTTGATTGTTTGTCCAAAATTTGACCTTCCTCACACTAAGCGTTGATTGTTCCACTTCCAACTCCATGAGAGAAAACCTTTACACTCAAATATTTCTAACACCCGAGAGATCAATGGAGTTGAGACTTCTACTTGGTGAATTTTTCAAAAACTATATATGTTATGGTCAGTGGTAAGAAGGTTACGGTTTGGAGCACACACACACGACTCTGGAGTTATGAGTGAAATAATATTGACAGTATCTTTTGACTTCTTACTGACAGTTTGTTTGAAATAGTCAGGTGATGACGGGTATTTCTACCAACAAATCAAGTACTTTTAAGCTTGAATATTTGTAAGTTTTCAAGCATTTTTGTTAGTTTAATGTCTTTTGTGTGTTTTTTATAGGAGTTATAAATAAATACGAACTTGGATGATTTTGCATGAAGCAAAGAAGAATATTTGCCCAACTTGTGAATCAATGGCAAGAGGAGGCGAAAGAGGATTTTAAGGCGCGAAAAAGGAGGCTTGGAATGCAAAGAAGTCCAGAGAGCAAGGGAGGCGCAGGCTGCAGCGCACCAAAGTGGGCTGTAGCGCACCCAAACGTGCCCAGCTCCAAAAATGCATGCTACAGCGCACTAGAGGGGCTGCAGCGCGCCCAAAACATGCCTAGAGGCTGGACACGCGCTGCAGCATGCCCAAGGGGCACTGTAGGGCGCCAAAAGGGCCCAGGAATGTGTCCTACATGCTGCAGCGCGCCCAAGGGCGCTACAGCGCGCCTCAACCCCCTGCGAGCGAAATCCCTCACGTGGGCTGCAACGCGCGACTGAATCCCTAGCTCTGAAATGTTGTAGTATAAAAGGAAAGAGATGCCATTTTGGAAGGAGAGCCCCGGAAAAGTGAAGAAAACATCAAAAGGAGGCCGAAATCCTTCATCTTGGAGGTCCTTGGAAGCTCTTCAATGGATATTGGGTTTTATCTTCTTTCATCTATTTTTCCATGTTGAGCTAGACATTAAATCTAGGACTTGATGTAGTTTTATTTGAACTATGTTTTGAATATTTTGTTGATTGTTAATTTCATTTCATTTTCAATTCATTTATGTTTCTCTATGCTTAATGCTTTTAATTTATTTGGCCAATGAGTTAGATGATTTTTAGATTGCGAATTTGATGCTCGGGAGAGATTGAATTCTTTATCTAGATTTGAGAAGCATAGTCTAGGTTGTTGTGAGACCGGGAGGAGATCAACGCTTAGATAATCAAATTAGGATTTAGGTCGTTGTGAGGCCGGGAGGCGATCAATATTCCTATTTTCTAATTCTAAAGGCGAAGCTTAATTTGTGTTTAAATGTTCATTTCGAATAGGGATATTGTTTTGGGTATTTAAATACAATTTCTTGTGAGGCACTCGGGAGAGGTCGCAAGATGACATTAGAGCCTTGATTAATGAATTGAATGGAATTGATTAGCGATTACATAATAGGATGAACATAGGAATAATAAAGCGAAATTATGTCCCTAGACCATTTGTGTATAGATACTTTATTTTCTTATTTTCATATTTATTTTGTTTTATTTTCTTAATTGTCATTCTATTAGGTTGCCTAGATAAAGTTAAGTTACAATAATCGCGGTACTTAATGGCAATTCTAAACCCAATCCCTGTGGAGACGATACTCACTCACCCTATACTCAAAACTTGACACCGTAGACTCAGATTTTCTTTGTGACATGATTTCTCTTGCGCTTGGATTGCTAGAGGCTAGCAATAAGCTGGTTGGGAGTTGTGATTAATGCATGAAAATGCACCCTAAATACTGTTTTTGATTTATATAATATTAAAATATTTAAGCTTTAATTAGTCAATTCCATTATTTTTATTCATAATATTCCTAATTGGAATTTGTCTAGTTTTTGCTTAATTATTTACAAATAAAAAGTAGTGTAAAAAAAACTACATAAAAATAAGCCATGAAAGCCATATTTTCAACCATCCGGAGCCAAGCTTCTCAGTCGAGCTGCACAAGCCATCAGAGAGAGAGCCAAGTCAATTGAGCCGAGTAGCTGAGCCGGCCAAGTCGCATCAGTCCGTGTGGGCCCCAGCTCTTCCACGCTTTTCCCCACTCCATCTCGCGTGTGTCACCTACACGTAGAGCGTCCAGGGAGTGCGTCCCATGCACGCGTCATCTGTAGTGCGTTCTCCCTTCTCTTCGGCGTGGGTCCCGAGTCTGCGATGCCAGCCTGCCCTCTTCTCTGTGCGTGACTGCTGGCTTCCGCGGGTCCCAGCTGTCTCCAACGCCAGCGCCTTTCCTCCACTCCGCGCGCGACACGTGGCGGCCTTATTCCTTTCCTCTAACCGAGCTTTGACACGTGTCCAGATGAAGGCTGAATCTGAATTTCTTCCTCAAAAATCAGAGTGAGTTGCCAGATTTCTTCCCCAAATCAAATATATGATTTCTCCTAATTTATGTGTAATTTTATTTTGTTTCCCTTTCTTTTGTAATTTTCTATTTTTATTGTTTGTTTCCTTATTTGACAGGCAACCTCTGAACACTATAAATAGAGGGGTTAGCCTAAAGTTTTGGTAGCTTTTGAATATTCAGTTTTCTGTCGTCTTGCTGTCAGTCTCATATTTTCTCTCTAGAACTTGTGAGAATGTTTTGCAAGATAGGCTAGTGTTTTCTTGGTGAGGTTAGAGATGAACTTTTGTTGAGTGACCCAATTTGGGGTTTTGATTCCTTGTGCTATAAAGTTCAATATCTTAATGAATTAAATCTCATCTATTTTTCTATTACTTTTTAAAATATTGTGTGCCAATTTTTATATAAGTTTAGTCACGCTTTTTTATGTAATTCTGTCATGCAATGTTTTGTCATTCAAATTATTTTATAAATTGTCTTTTACTGCAATATTGTCAAATTGATATATTGCCGATTTTGGATAACTTGTAATAAGTCAACATAGAGATTTAATTTATTTGATTCTTTTATTTTGAAAATCAAAACTTGAATTGGTGAACGAAACATTAGGGATTCTTGACACCTTACCGTTTTTATTATTGAATTTTCTTCATACAAATTCCATCCTTTCTATTTTATTTGCAACAAAATCTCAAAATCTATTATTTTTCTTTAATTCACTTTTCTCTAGTGCTCTTATTCTGTTAGTCTTTCTTGTTATTTTGTTATCTCTCTGTGGATACGACCGCCCTTCTATGCTACAATTGACCACTTGTGAACATCACTTTTGGGCGTTAATCACCTCACCAAGAGAACTCCAGCCTAGCTTGCAAAACATTCTCACAACTTCTAGAGAGAAAATATGAGACTGGCAGCAAGACGATAGAAAACCGAATATTAAAAGCTTTTTGAAACCTTAGGCTAACCCTCTTATTTATAGTGTTTAGAGTTTGCCTCTCAAATAAGGAAACAAAAAAGAAACAAATTAAAATTACACATAAATTAGGAGAAATTAAATATATGATTTGAGGAAGAAATCCGGTAATTTACTCTGATTTTTCGGGAAGAAATTCAGATTCAGCATCAAAGGGGACATGTGTCGCAACGTGATTGGCAGTGAGGTGAAAACGCGCCACGTGTTGCAGGCGGATTGGTTGGAGTGTGCTTGCGCGGGCAGAGTGGAGGACAGCTGGGGGACAGTTGTCGCGCGTGGAGGAGAGAAGCAGGTTGGCACTGACCTGACGTGGGACCGACGTTGGACAGGTGGCTCGAGCAGAGAGGACGACAGGTCTGCTGCTGTCGTACGGGACCCACGTGAAAAATGGGTTGGAACGCGCTGGAGATCGTGCGTGCATGGGACGCACTCCCTGGCAGTCTTGGGTGTAGGTGACTCGCGCGAGGTGGAGTGGGGAACGCAGGAGAGGTGGGGCCTGTGCGGAAATCAGCTTGTGGCTTTGACTTGGCTCACACGGCTCTCTCTCTATATGGCTCGACTTGGTTGACTTAGGGTGGCTAAAAATATGGCTTTCATGGCTTCTTTTTGTGTAGCTTTTTACATAGCTTTCATCTGTATATAATTAAGCAAAAGCTAGACAAATTCTAATTAAAAATATTATGAATAAAAATAATAGAACTGTATAATTAAAGCTTAAATATTTTAATATTATATAAATCAAAAGTAGTATTTAGGGTGCATTTTTATGCACTAATCAACCGCGCATTCTGGTCCGGCGGCCCAAAAGGAAATTTTGGGTTGGTCCAGCCAGACTCTAAGTTAAAAAAATTTAAGACCGGCTTGGCCTGATTCTGAATTTTATAAGGTATTTTTAAAAATTTTAAAAAATATAATGTTTGGGCTGGATTGGTCAAACCTTAAAGGAGAGAGGGACGATTCAGTCTGGCCCTAAACTCAAAAAATTTAGGGCCGGTGTTTTGGATATTCCAACGCAAGTGCACGTTGTCTAATAAGTAATATATGATGAGTAAAAGATCGTTCCCACAAGGATTTGTTACTGATTTTACTGAATACTAAAATTGCATCAATCTAACTTTATCGAAACGGTCGATATTAAAATTAATAAAGCAAGAAGACAAATGAAATTCCAAAGCAACTTAACTAATAAGCTAATAATTAACAATGATCAAATAAAGCTAATAAAGTGGATCCCTCACTAAGTCTAGAGTGTGACGGAGCCATGATTTGTTGTTAGTGGGGATTTAATTCTTTCTTCAGATAAATTTTATTTCTTTTATGTTTCTTTTGGATAACTCAATAAAATATATGTACAGTTGGGAGGGGTTAAAACGCTTCTCTTCAATTTCTATTGTGCTACTTGAAATGTAATTAGATTTGAGGGGGAATAAAATGGTTTTTCTCAAATTTTATTGGGGGCTAACATGTTGATTTAGCAAGAAAACATACTACCTTTTAAAATGATCGAAAATGTGAATGGGGGCTTCAGCCCCCTCTCAATAGTACCTAGCTCCGTGCATAAGAAGGAAGTATAGTGGCGTTGAACAGCTTTTGTGCTGGCTTCTCAAAATTGGTTTCTTTTCTGCTCTAAAAGAGAACACCAATTTTAAATTGTTTTCAAAAGCAAAAGAAAAATCAACATGCTAATTAAAGGAACAAAGTAGATCTAGTGCGGCATATTTTGCAGAGCACGAACAACTGGGTAATGCATTTTTACAAATTATTAACATTATCAGTATGAATTGTTTATTATTTACTTTGGTCTTGTTCAAGTGCTCTTTTTTCCACTCATCACTCTTTTCCTCTCACGATAAGTTGTCTTCAGCTCTGAGTAATTGCCAGTAGAGTTTGGAGGAAAAATAACTTAGCTAGAAATTATGGCAGTTTACAAAAGCAGGCGAGGATCACGTCATTCTCCGGCAGTAATGATGGCCGCGATGATGCTCGTGGCGGCCGTAATCCTGATCAATGCAAACTGCGGCGGAGCAGTAGTTCTTGTGAGGAGCAACGTCACCTATGGCTGCATTAGTGGCCGAGAGGAGGCGTGTCTCATTGCGGAGGATTTGGAGTTGGAGTGGTTGATGGAGTACAGCTCCCACGTTGCCCGAGTGCTTGAGGCCGCTGGTAAAAAACCTCCTACTACAGGCGCTGGAAAAGGGAGTTATGTACCTTGCAAAAACGGTAACGGTAATTCATATGGATCTGGTAAGAAGTGCCCCCCCACTCCAAAACCTAAACCAAATGGGAAATGTAAGAATAAGTATGAGCGTGGTTGCCCTTCGTAAGAGCGGAAAATATGATGGAATACCCGTAAGGATAATCTTCTTAAGAACTATGTCCAGGTATCAGTTTTCTTTTTTTATTTTTTTTTTTCAAGAAGTGAAAGAAGAATTTTCTCTCATGATTTTTCGTTTCACTTGCTTGTTTGTGAAAACAAAGAATAAAAATGTTATCATACAACAAGCTATTAGTCGCTGATCTAGTAGTGGAGTATGTGTGCTACTGTCGTTCGAATGTATTCGAGTTTCTGCGTTTGGACATTTGTACTACTTTGATCGTTTGTTATGTATCACGCAAAGTGAAGTTACCGGGTCAGCGGTTCACTTTGACTCGGTGAGTTTGTAGTGAGTTATAAGTTTGTGATTTTTTTTTTGGATTAATCTCACAAACATTAATCTCTGAATTTTATGCTTAATTAATCTCACTTTGATCCTTACGCTTCCATGTTACCAGAAAAAAGCACATTCCACCAAAATTTCTAACATATCATTTTAATTCGTAACACGATCTCTTTATTATTCCCCAACTCTCAATCCTACAAATTTTAAAAAAACTATTAGAATGAGACACATTACAATAATTTTGCAAGTTTGCGAAACAAGTAGTCGAAGTTAGAAGTTGACTGGTCACGTTGTCAAAACCCTACAAATTCAAGAGGTAAATATGCAAAGTACCTTATTCTAAAACATGAATCTCTTTTTTCGTTTCATTATAACCACGAGGAGTTTTAAGTTCCATACGGTAATAATATGTAAATTGTGAGCTTAATTACAAAAATTATCCTCACCTTTATTTTCGTACATTTTCACACAAAAAAAAAAGAATTTATTGTTTAATTTTGATTATAATAAAATAAAATATAATTTTATTCTCTTTCTAAATCCTTCCCCTCATGTCAATGAACTTCCCGAATTAGAGCGTAAAAATAGCCCTGATGATATTTTCCAAGACATGCAACATGTGATTAGAACACCTCCGTTTCAAAGTAACATGCACAATAAGCTTGTCTTGTGTCTAGACAAATCCAAATAAACCAAATTAGCATTTAATAAGTAATAATTAAGTTGATTTTCCTTTCCTTTTTTTTTTTTTTTTTGAAAAGTATAAGACTTCTTCACTGATTGATGATATTGGGGTCCCTTAGTTTTAAAGGAATAAAGTAAAAGGGTGGAAAAAGAAAAAGGGGAAAAATTAAAAAGAGTTAGAAAATGAGAGATCATGCGTCGCACTAATGCGACAAAAATTAATTGTTGTCTAATCGTCCTTGTAAAAAGAGAGAAATTGAAAAAGAAATTTCATTCATCCTTAAAGATAGAAGCGTGAATCATATGCAAATGTTAAGCCAAGTTACCATTTTAATTCCTACGCTAAATATAATTAAGAGATGATCAGATAGATCAATCACGTCCATTACTACGCAACTCTAAATTATCTCTGATCTTGAGAAGAAATGTATTTAGATTCTGTTGAGTGAAAATATTTAATATTTTACGCACAACATAATTTCACCTATATTAGGTTTTAATTAATATAGGAGTTTATTATTTTTAGTTCGGCTCATTCAAGATTATAAGAATAACCTCTTAATTACAATCCCTTGGTGCAAGGGAAAACCTTTTGATTCCAATTAAAACAGTAAATTCTATTTTCTGTGAATTTGGGAAATTTGGGTTGATTTAAAATTGTGGCTGAACTCAGTGAATTTTATCGAGTTGCCTACATACCCCATTAAGGGATCAAGCCACTTGTAGTTCGAATTTTAGGTTTGAAAATTTTGGATAATTCCTTGGTTTATGACCTTATGAGGAATTTACGCACTTTGAAGTTTGTTTAGTTTTGTTTTGACTTTCTCCTTTATGAGGATTTTTAAGATTGAATTTGGTCTTGAAACTGCACCTAAATTTTTAGGTTGTCTACGTATCCCATAGGGAATCAAGTCAATCATAGTTCTTAATTATGAATTTGGATTTTAGAGAATTCCCCGATATATGACATAGGAGGAATTCAAAGATATTTTAAAATTCGATTTGGAATTTTACTTTAAAATTTGGATTTGAAAGTTGTATTTGGATAACTCCCCGGTATATGACCTTATGAGGAATTAAAAGGATCCTTTTTTTTTTTTTTTGCTTAACAGATGCCCCCTCGATTATGTACGTGACATTTATGTGCGCAGGCCATGCTCGAGAAAAGAAGAAGAATATTTTAATAATTTTATATTCATTTCTTCTCCTTTTTTTTTACAGGCTTATTTATGGATGCTTTTGGCAAACTTTGTTCGGAACGAGCCCCTGAGGAATCTGGCAAAGAATTTACTTCAGGGCCAATTAGTTACCAACGTTCGGTTGGTTTAGATGAAGTTCGAGCTTCGACACAATTTAGCGGTCCCCTTTATTTGCTTAATTCTCAAGAAGTTCATTCTGGTTATTTAAGATATCTCTTCGATGGTGAAGAAAATGCCATCCAATTGAGTCAATAGAATGGTGTCGTTTTCAAAGCTGAGACCCTCGAGGAAGTTGACAATGGGCATGAAGGGGATCTCAGGAACATGGTTACTCCTGTTTTTACCCTGGTTTGCATCAAACGCTACAAGAAAAAAAGAAACCTCCTTTGCAATTCAATTTTCGTGGTCGAGCTCACATCCAACCTTGCTTAATGGAGTGGACTACAAAGATTATAAGTCGTAACCACAACGTTTTGAAGAGAGCAGATATTTATGATGCAATAGCTGTTGTACAATATCATTTTTCTCATAATTGTAATGTTTGGCGAGCATTTGCTGAATTGTGGGGACCAACAAGCAATACTCTCCATCATATTGGTGGTGAAATGGGAATCTCGTTGTATGATCAGAAAACCATCAGCGGTTTGCCTATCTTGGGAATCTCGTATGAAGAGTTTATCCCGACAAATAAGAAGTTGTTGAACACTTCCTTATATCATCCTTGCATTGTAGAACTTTTAAGGATCCATTCTCGTATATGTAATATTTTGAAAACTCAATTTGTATCTTGGGATCAATGGACTGAGTATTTTAATAGAGGAGAACAAATGTTTGTCGGTTTGAAAACTGAGCAGGCTCAAGATTCCCATTCTAAAGATTTCCATAAGAAGCCTCGAAAAAGCCAATTAAGACAACTTCCTTTGTAGGTTTCAGAAGTCGGTATGCTCTCTGCATTCCTATCACTGTGGTTAAGTCGTTTCGTCCTTCCTACCAAGGGTGGCAACATAAGGCCTGAAACTTTTTATATGGTCTCTCTGATGGCTCAAGGCACGAGAGTGTGACTCGCCCCCACAGTTTTGGGATACATTTATCGCACATTTAATGAGTACGTTGCAGGTACGAATGGATTTGGTGTTAGCCGGGTTTTTCTTCCAATGCACTATGTCATCGGATGGTTAGCTGAACACTTCCCTTATTTATATTTTGGTTGGGAAGACAACAATAACCTGCCTTTGTTGCGTAAATATGCTGGAATCGAGCCTGAGAAAAGAACTATGACTGGAAGTAGTCATATGATACGCGACAAACAGCATGTCCGTTACCACCCATATTCATATCATGAAGAGAGAGATACAGATTACTTAGATGATGAAGACTTAGCCGACGAGAAATTTGAAATTTTATTGTCCATGCATGCAGCTTTACTCCCTGTGAGGGTAGGTGGTGTTATATTTGTGGAACCGTACTATCCAAATAGATTTGCTCACCAGTTTGGTTTTGACCAAGGCGTTCCTTCATATAAGTTTCGTTTTACGGTTGATGTGAAAAAGACTTGCGGGATAGATGGATTTGCCGATGCTTGGTATTTATTTTTAAAAAGACGTACTGGGACTTATTTTCGTATACCAAGGGCCACCCGCATAGGGCAGTGCACATGGTGGTATTGTCGTTGGTAGATGCGTAGCACTACTCCTTACTTGGGGCGCTCTGTGAAAAATCTCCATTCATTATTTGAGAAAAGGCCTTACAAGGGAGAAGATGTATACGTGATAACTGACATTTGACGTCTTCATGCCAATGTAGATGACATTTTCATTCGATCCCATTCTCTGGCGGATATTGTTAATACTCACGAAGCTTCTCGATCAAGTAATGGTGATGAGCGAGATACGAACCCTAAAAGAATGAGATGTACAAAGATTACTGAGCTTGATTATGCAACTGCTGAAACTGTCTCTTTCCCAGTGATGTCTCCAGAACCTAGACATATGGATGTAGGAGCTGCTTCTTCTTCATTCCAAAATACTGGAACTAATGTTACTAGTTCTGATCATATGCAAGTTGACACTGATATAACTACTTCATCTTTTGGGCCGGGAAATAAGTCAACAAGATTTGAAGATCTTCCAAAAATCATCCAGACCCCATCATCTCCTAATAACCATGTAATTGACGCATTTAGGACTCTTGACGACGAAGAGCCCGAAGATTTTGAAAGTTTCAGGGAACAGGCTATTGTTAAAGTCCCGTATGAATCATGCTTCCTTCATCAAAAGTCATTTATCGAATTTCTAGCATCACTAATCAAATTTTAGATAAACCTACTCGAGATTACATGATCAGTATGATGAAGTCAATCTCTGATTGGGTTTTACTTTCAACATCACCAGAGAGCACTCTAAATTATCGTTCTCAGGTTTCTGAGTATATCAAAACAATAGATTTCCTCATTGATATGAAGGAGATATCTCAAGGTGAGTTCGTATGGTTTAGAGACACTGTAAACCGTTTGTTTGATTTAGAGAAGCATTTAGTCACTTTTTCTCCTTTTATTGAAGAGAAAGCTTCCATGAACGAAAGGTTAATTCTAGATTTGATTCATCACGAAAAGGAGCATCTTACTGCTATGTGTATTTTGTCTTGCGATCTTCCGAGTGCTCAATCGGCTATAGAGAATATTGAGGCTTTTGAGGCAGAAGTAAAAGAAGCAGAGCAGAAGGCGCAACAATTGCGACGTTCATATGAAGATCGATTAAAATCCGCAAAAGATGCAGTTTCCCAGCTGAAGAATTCTTTAGATGAACAAATAAAGATCGACGATGAGATCAAGCAACTGCAGGTTGAAACTAAGGTTGCAAGGTTTATCGAAATTCAAGAAGCTACAGCTGAAGCTAGGTCTCAGGAGCAAGAATCTCAGAAGATACGTGACTCTTTGGCTGCATTCTTCAAGAAAGACTGATGATGATTTCACCCGTCATTTTCTTCATTTAGACACCCTTTTTGTCTCTTCTTTTTATTTATTTATCACTTGGATTTGGCTTTTCCTATTTTTTTAGATTTATTATGCTTATTTTCAAATAGCATGTATTTGGACATTTTATTCAATTTGAGTAATCGAATAAGAGAGGGTAATTTGTTTGTTTTGATTTTATGGCTACATCCAATTTATACTGGATTGCCTACGTATCCTTTACACAGGAATCAAGCCTTCCGTAGTTCTATGGGGAACACATGTTTTTGATTTTGGGGTTGCATCCAGTTTATTACCGGATTGCCTACGTACCCCTTTAGGGGATCAAGCCATTCGTAGTTCATTGCTTTATTTATTTGCTTCCGCTGTTGTCTTTCTTCTGCGGGCTATATGTCAAGAGGCGTACCTCCCTATTTAGGCATAGAATTTCTTGACAAACTTTCCATTTACACAAGGGTAAATGCAGTGACCCTCTGAATCGGAAAGTTCATACACCCCTTTTGGAAATACCTAAGTGATGACGTATGGTCCATACTATTTTGCTTCAAATTTACCTTGCATCCTTCTTCTTATAACAATTGGTCTTCTGATTGTAAGGACCAACTCTCCGACCGTGAAGGATCTAAATTTGACCTTTCTGTTAAAGGCCCCTCCCACTTGGGCATGGTAAATTTTGAGCTTTTGTTGTACTGCGAGCCTTTTCTCATTAATTGAGTAGCAATTCTGAGAGATGGTAATTGCACTTCCAATGGGAGTACGGCCTCAGAGCCAAAAACCAAACTATATGGTGTGCAACCCGTTGCAGTTCACACTGTGGTTCTATAAGCCCATAAGGCTTCTGGGAGGCGTTCATGCCAATCTCTCTTGTTCTTTGATACCATTTTCTTTAGGATTTTACATAGCACTTTGTTGAAGGCTTCTACTTGGCCATTTAAAGACAGATTATAACTTGCTGAGAATTCATGTCGAAATTTGTATTTTTCCATCAACTTCATCATTGCTTTGCATCTGAAATAAAGAGCGTTGTCGGAGATGATCTTTGATGGCACTCCATAATAGTAGATTATATGATTCTTTATGAAGTTTGTGACATCTTCTGCTTTTACTTCTTTTAAAGGTACCGCTTCAGCCCATTTTGAAAAATAGTCCGTCCCAGCCAAAATGTACTTATGACCCTTTGAAGAGGCTGGCGTGAAAGGTCCAATTACATCTAAACTATGAGTATCAAATGGTCATGTGATTAGTGCATGAAAATACACCATAAATACTGTTTTTGATTTATATAATATTAAAATATTTAAGCTTTAATTAAGCAATTCTATTATTTTTATTCATAATATTTTTAATTAGAATTTATCTAATTTTTACTTAATTATTTACAGATAAAAAGTAGTATAAAAAGTTATACTAAAATAAGTCATGAAAATCATATTTCCAACAACACAAAATCAACCCGTTCAGCTAAGTCGAGTCAAAGTCACCGAGCTAAGCCACTGCACAGTCAGCGTGAAAATCCGCGCCTGTTTCTCCCGCTCTCTTTTTTCCCTCTTTATTTTTTGCACTGCTTTTGCTACTCTAATACCCATACGACAAAAGCTTCCCCCACTGTCATTCTCTCATTTTTCACTCCTCCTCGCTGCCTTTTCTTCTTCATTTTTTCACTCCACACTGAAGTAAAACTAGGGTTTCTTCTCTCTACTGCCGCTCCTTCTATTCTCTCCACTACTGCTCCATCTCTTCACGGTGACCCTCTCTTTCTCTCAAAAGTCACCCACCCTTGTGGCCTTGTTTCTTCTTCTTCTTCTTCTTTCTTCTCTGTCAACTCTCCTTCAGATTCAGCCTTAGGGAAGTCGCGTTCTTCTCATTCCTTCGTCAAATTCGGCCTTCGGGATGTCAAATTTCTTGCAAGGCCGCAGCTCCGTTTCAGGTATTTTCCCTATCTATTCTACTTTATGGCCATCCATGGCTTTCTCAATCCCATTTACCAAATCCTCACTTGGATCCTCCAAATCGGCCCTTTTCCATAATGGGTTCTCTTTACAATCATCTGTTCTTCCTGAATTTTTCGTACAGTCCCGTTCTTCGGGTATTTACGCAAGAGCAGCTACGGAGAAGAGTCTCTTTGTTTGGTGAAAATGCTCATTCCTTTGTACTCTATTGTTTAATTTAATTTATTGAGAAACCTAGTTTTGTATGGATTGGTGCAAAGAACCGACTTGTTGCTCAATCAAAATGAAACTTGAATCAGAGAAAAATAAACATTTCTTGTTACATGGGACTTATTTTGTGGTGATTTTCTCTGCAGGATATTGACGGTAAAGATGTTTCTGAAGGATGATTCTCTAGTAAATTCAAGAGAAAGGTCCTTTTGATTGTAAATGTTGCTTCAAGATGGTATTTTCTTCTTAACGACTGAGTTTTTCTTTTACTTTTTAATTATGCTTTTAACCAGTTTTTGTTTCGTTTTAATTAATACCAAGATATTAGATCCTGTATCTTTGAAAGTTTGATATTATGTGAATTAACTGAGAAATTCTCTTTGAATGTCAGTGGTTTGACAACTTCAAATTACTCCGAGCTATCACACTTGTATGAGAAGTACAAGACTCAAGGTAATGCTACACCTCATTAGTTATAAAGTAGTTCAAAATTTGATTATGTATCATGAAATTTGTTATATTGTCATCCTAAACTTTGAGCATAAAGCACCATTTTTAGTTTGACAAGCTAGTTTACTTTGGATACGATAAAAAAAATTAATTTAATATATCAATATGCTATATTTATTCTGTCTTATATTAGTATATTCAAATGGTCAGATAAGATGCAATGTGCTAAATTACTTGTGCTTTTTAAGCATTTACCTTATTAGTTGTTTCAGTTTGCTTTATTTCAAGAGTAATTGATTACTCCTAAGTCCTAGGGAAGATGTACCTAAGATTGATAACTCATTAATTGTGTTTCCTTTCTCTTTTGTTCTCTATTTTAGAGTCTCTTCATAATACGTAAAGTTATGAAGAGTTGAAAGAGATTTTGGCTATGCTCTGAAATTCGTTGGTGAAGTCAAGGATATAAATGAGCTTGTAAATTTTTGTATTTGGTTGAAATACTTGCGTGTGAAGATCAAGTTTTGATGCATTTCCTCTGTTTTTAATTGCTACAAGCGTTTTGGGTCCTTCACCTTCATTTACTCAATCATCCTCAAGTCTATTTTCTAACACCACTTCTAATCTATTTGCTCCAAAACCTCCAGTCTTTAGTAGTACAGGTTCACCAACGTGTTCTGTTTTTTTTTTTTTTGTACTTGCAGCCATCTTAATATCAACCTCAACTTTAAGCGGAAACACACTCCAACAATATTGATTCTATTATTTATGTAGCTCTTTCTAGTTTGGTACCTTCGGTTTGAACATATATGCTTCTGTAGTTGATTGAGTGTTTGGTGTTTCCTGTTATTATTAACAAGTGTTTATCAAATTTCTGGGTATGGTAATTAGAAACAAATGATGTGTTTATCATATATGCTTCTGTAGTTGATTGAGTGTTTGGAGGCTAATGGACGATTGATTAGTGGTCGCTGGTTCCTTCTTTTGTTTTGTTCTTGTCTTTTGTGTGCTCTCTCTCTTTTTGTTTTTTGGTTTTTTTTAAAAAAAAAAAAAAACTAATGTTGTTCTCTTTCGTTAATCTTCTGAACTGCTTAGCTAATATCCAATTGAATTATGTTTATTGTTGCAGAAGATTCACGTGAAGATGGTCTTGTTCAGGAGAAAGACAATCTTGTCAAAGTGAACCAGAAATCTAATGAAGGACATGATGACCATAATATCATTTCTTTCTAATGCATAATCAATGGCAGAGAAGGATCGTCTCGGAGCACATCAATTTCCTGAAAAAAAGATGAGTATTAGTGAATTACCATAGTACTTTTGCATGCCTAATAGAAAATGGACAAATTTTATGTTTTCCCCTAAATTATTAAACCAGTTTTATTTTGCCCTTGAACTACAAAATGAAGATGTTTTGGCCCTTGTTATTTTTGTTTAAAGTTGTGGTATAAAATAACTGTATTTTACCATAGTAGATGATAAATTATTTCAAGGAATTAACTAGATTTCTTTTTTCTTGCTTAATGTGCAGCGTAGAGCCTTACAAGAGGAGAACACACGCCTCCTGAAAAAAGTGGGATTTCAAATTAGTCATATTATAATTTTGTGTATCTCCATGCAACAATATCTTTTTCATGACTTGTGCATTCAAAGTTTCAAGTTAATCATATATGTATTGCTGGAGTTTGACACAGCGTAGAGCCCAGGCCCTCCTCCTAGGCCAGGCCCCCCTCCTAGGCCAGGCCCTCCCAGCCCAGGCCCCCACCAGCCCAGGCCCCCCTCCTAGGCCAGGCCCCCCCAACCCAGT
>NW_010357090.1:46277-68388 GCF_000414095.1 Morus notabilis | reverse complement strand
GGGGGGGGGGTGGGGTTAATTTTTTTGGATGGGTAATTTTTTTTTATATTTTTTTTTAATTTTTCCCTTTTTTTTTTTTTTTTTTTTTTGCCTGGTCACAGTCCTTTCTTTATTTATAGTTTAAATGGTGAAAGTTTTAGTTGAGTTTGATTATCGTTCTGATAGTGGTTCACTTTTTTACAGGTTAAACAGTGGAGATGATTTTTTTGTTCAAGCATTTTGTCAAGGTGGAAGGATTTACTTCACCATTGCACTAGTGAGACGTTTTGGAGATGATTTCTCTGTTTTCTTTACTTGTTTTGAATGTTAAGGTTTTGGACATTGTATGAATTATGTTGTAGACGTAATTTTATTGCCATCTTGGTAGATACTAATAACAATTGATATGTTGAATGTTTTTATGTTTTAATTTGAATGTTCCTATTTAGATATATCACATATCTCAGAATTATTATTTATTTCAATGAATTTAAAAGGATATCAATAATAATTTTAAAAAGTTACAATAATATGAATATAACAAGGAAAAAAAGTTATTAATTTGTATTGTAGCTATGTTAAAGAGCTGTAAGAGGATCAAAATAACTTGTCTTAACGCTATAATACTTCAATTTTATAGCGCTTTCTATAACTCTCTTGAAACGATATGTTTTCTTAGGACCTATTATAGCGTCCGCTGTCCTAGTATTTTAAAAAGTGCTATTCTTAGTGATTAATAACGTTTTTAGTCTGCTACTGATGTTGCTATTTCTTGTAGTGCGAATTCGGATTTTTAATTGCTTTTTACTCATTTTTACTCCTTTTTAAATCACAATTAATTCCTAATTATTATCGTCGCACCTAAATTAAACACAATGAGAATTAATACAGATTGTAGAGAAGAAACTAAATGAAATCAACTAACATACAAGAAGATAAAACAAAATAAATTAAATGAAACTAAACTAAAAATTATATAAAAACGAATAAAAATCTCGAGAACAAAGCCAATTTAAAAGTAAATAGGAGCGGAAATAATTCTAATTTATAGAGTTATCAATGACCAAAATTGGAAGGTGATCAAGACTAATGACGTGATCTTAAATGAGGAGATCCTATATAAAGATAGGCTGAAAGCAGAGACAGGAGGCTCAGTTTCAGAGACCAAGAAAACTGAGATAGTCCTGTGAATGAGGAGGAGCATACATGGGTTGAAGATCATGAGAACATAGACTCAGAAGAAGAAGTACAGAGAACTCCCGCTACAACGGTCAAGAGGTTTAGCAGAACTGTTAGGGCACCACATAGGAATTCTCCTGCGTTGAATTACATTTTATTGACCCACAGAGCAGAGTCAGAGAGTTAATGAAGCCATGGGGGCTAAGGAATCGGTCCAGTGGGATTTGGTTATGAAAGATGAGATGAACTCGTTAACGTCCAATCAGACATGGCAGTTGGCTGAGTTACCAAAGGGTAAGAAAGTTTTGAAGAATAAATGCGTATACCGGATAAAAGATGAACATGACGATAGCAAACGGTATAAGACAAGGCTAGTAGTAAAAGGATTTCAACAGAAAGAGGGCATTGACTACACGAATACCTTTTCCTCGGTGGTGAAGTTAATCACAATTCAAACAATTCTTGCATTGGTGGTATAGGAAGATTTGCTCTTTGAGCAAATGGATATGAAGACAGCTTTTCTTCATGATGACTTGAAGGAAGAAATTTACATGGTGCAGCCACAAGGGTTTGAGTGAAGGGGGAGAAGATGGTGTACAAACTTCAAAAGAGCTTGTATGGTCTTAAGCAAGCTCCCAGTCAGTGGTATAAAAATTTTTACAGTTTCATGAGCAGTATTGGGTTCTTAAGATGCCTTGTAGATCACTGTTGATACATGAAGAATTTTAGTAGCTCGTTCGAAGCAGTTTGCTATGAAGGATTTAAGTGCTGCAAAACATATCATTGGGATGAGAATTACAAGTCATACTAATATCCTAAAACTGTCACAAGAGGAATATGCGAAGAAGGTGTTGAAGAGGTTCAACATGGAGGATGCAAAATCGATGAGTACTCCTTTGGCTAGTCATTTCAAGCTGTTGAAGGAACAAACCAACTTCGGAGCATGAGCGAGTCTATATAGCTAAGGTGCCTTATGCCTCCGCTATAGGCAGTCTCATGTATGCTACGATAAGCACTAGATTGGACATTATGTATACAGTGGGGATGGTCAGTAGGTATATGAGTAATCCAGGCAAATAGCATTGGGAAACAGTGAAGTGGATTCTGATAGGTACGCAGGTTTAATGTGTGTGTGTGTGTGTGTATATATATATATATACACACACACACGTTCTCTACAAGCAAAAAAAAAAGTTCATAACACGTTCTTAGCAAGAAAAAAAAATGTACATGCACGTTTGTTCGTTTCTTCAACAAAGAAAGGGAATAGTAAATGAAACACGAGTTAGACTTTCTTGCATCCTGGCCAAATATAAGTGCTACTTTAGCTTTAATCGGGGATTTCTCACCCAGTGTTACTTTTACAAAAGTGATCCCGAATTGACAACCATATCTTCATCTAGTACGGAAGAAAAAATATATTTTTATAAACACCTCCATTGAATATTGGTGCATTGTTACTTTGTTTTGGAAGTACGTAATATCGTGAAAAATGCTTCAGATCACTAATAGAAGACCCATGAGTTACTTTTTTTTATTCTTTTTTATATATAACTTTTTTCGTTGCCTTTTCAAAAAATTTTATGCAGGTCTTGGTGAGTTTACTAAAAGGCATCAATTTAATTATTAGAACATGCGTTAATAAGCTATTATGTTAATAATCGAAGTCTGTTCCAAAAACACCCTTAAAGTTGTGGTGCGGTCGAAAATCTAGTTTGAGACACGTACACATATGGGGGTGCCCGCCACATATGCTAAAAGGAAAGACTGGGAAGTTGGAACTCAAGTCAGAAGTGTGTATGTTCGTAGGATATCCTGATGAAACGAAGGAAGGTTTGTTTTATAGTCAGGCAGATCAAAAGGTCTTTGTATCGACAAATGTCACGTTTTTAGAGCATGACTATATGATATATTTTAAACCCATAAGTAAAATAGTTTTGGAAGAGTTACTTTCCGATGAGATTAGGCCACAGCCGGCAAGAGTTGTCGGACCACTAAGAGAAAAGGCCGCAGTTCTGGATCAGACTCCTATGGCACCTCGTCGTAGTGGGAGGGTAAGCAAGTTACCCGACCGGTATACCGGGGAAGCCTAAATCGTCACTGCTGATAACGGTAAGGAGGATCCATCGACCTTTAAGGATTCGATGGATGATTCTGATAAGGAAGCATGGCCAGAAGCTATGAAACTCGAGATGGAGTCTATGTACTCTAACTCAGTCTGGCAACCTGTAGATCTACCCGAAGGGGCAAAACCCATTGGATGTAAGTGGATCTTCAAGAGAAAGAGAGGAGTGGATGGAAAAGTAGAGACTTATAAAGCAAGGCTAGTGGCTAAGGGTTATACCCAAAAGGAGGGAGTTGACTATGAGGAAACTTTCTCACCAGTAGCTATGCTTAAGTCCATCCGGGTACTCTGGCCATTGCAGCATATTTTGACTATGAGATACGGCAAATGGATGTCAAGATAGCTTTTCTGAATGGCTATCTTGAGGAAACCATTTATATGGACCAGCTAGAGGGTTATGTAGAGGAAGGCCAAGAGCAGAAAGTCTGCAAGTTGCAAAGGTCCATTTATGGATTGCAGCATGCTTCTAGATCATGGAACATCATGTTTGATGAGGCTATAAAGTCTTATGGATTTGATCAAAACATTGATGAACCATGTGTCTACAGTGCATGAAAGAAGAGAAAGTGGTCTTCTTAGTTATTTACGTCGATGACATCCTACTCATTGGGAATGATGTGGGATTGGTGACAGATGTAAAGGAGTGGTTAGCCAATCAATTCCAAATGAAAGATTTGGGAGAGGCGAGCTATGTTCTTGAGATTAAGATTATTTGAGATCGCAAGAAAAAGCTTTTGGCGTTATCACAGGCGTCTTATATAGACAAAGTGTTGTCTAGGTACTCAATGCAGAACTCCAAGAAAGAGAATTTGCCTTCTAGGCATGGTATTCATCTTTCTAAGGAGCAATGTCCAAAGACTCCACAGCAGGAAGAAGATATGAGACGATATCCCTATGCTTCGGCCATGGGAAGCCTTATGTATGCCATGTTGTGTATAAGACCAGATATCTGCTATGTAGTGGAACTAGTCAGTCACTACCAGTCGAACCCAGGATTAGATCATTGGGTTTCAGTGAAGTGTATTCTTAAGTATCTTAGGAGAATGAGAAACTATATGTTGGTATATTTCGGAGAAGATCTATCTCTCACCGAATACACGAATTTCGATTTCCAATCGGATAGAGATAGTCGACGGTCGACATCTAGATCTGTGTTCACTCTTAATGGATGAGCCATGGTATGGAGAAGTGTAAAGTAAAAGTGTGTTGCTGACTCAACCATGGAAGCTGAATATGTTGTAGCTTGTGAAGCCGCAAAGGAAGCTACATGGCTCCGGAAGTTCTTAACTGATCTGGAAGTTGTTCCAGATATGGATAAGCCAATTAAGCTTTACTGTGACAACAGTGGAGCGGTGGCTAATTCAAAAGAACCTAGAAGCCATAAGAGTGTGAAACATATAGAAAGGAAATATGACTTGATTAGAGACATTGTGGATAGAGGCGATGTAGCGGTTCTGAAGATCGCGTCAGAAAAAAGCCTTGCTGACCCGTTCACGAAGACATTGCCATTGAATGTATTTGATCGACACTTAGATGGATTTGGGATTAGAGATATGACACACCTGCTTTAGGACAAGTGGGAGATTGTTGGGAATAGTGTCCTAGAAGCATGAGATGTAATAGGATATTTATTATTTATTTAATAATAGAGTTTATTCATCATTTTATGTGCATATATTTATGAATATTTTATGAATATCAAATAAAAATTCCGTGATTATTTATGTAACCTTAAACATTGTATATAAGTGTTGTATACGAAAGGATAATGTATAAGGATAATAATTAAAAAGTGATGTTCGTAATAAATCTAATTAAAGTTCAGAATCTTTAATTAGAACATTACTAATACATGTCATTCCCATTTAGAATGGAATAGTGTTATCTGCACTGTTTATATGGTGTGATATTGAATGAGTGTATTACGCATAATGAGATTATGTGGAACAGGGACAAAGACACAATATGAATTTTTAATAATTTCCGTTAAGTATAAAAATTCTAATTGAGTCTACCGATGGTCATATATAGAATGATCTTAATCTTGAGTTCTTAACAAACTCCTATTTATGGATTTGTGTCTTTTGATTTACTCGGTACGGATTCTGATACCCTGAATCCTATTCCTTGTATTTTGGAGACATGATGAAGTAAGTAGCCAAGAATGTTATTATACGAGATGGAATCCATTCCTTCTTGAGAAAGAAGTAGATAAATAATTCTCTTGAGTATTGATTTGGTACTTGGATTAGTAAGAGCACTCTGGTTCATGAATATGTTTTATGAATCACTATCCATTAGAGAATCAATGGTACTCAAGGATGAAGATATAATTAGAGAGGTTAACAGATTCTACCTAGCTCTAAATATGAATTATTTATGGAGGGTTGATCTATATGCAATGACTATATCAAATGTACACTTCAGAGTTTAGAAGTAATTTATATCTATAATTTTAAGAGTGCAATTCTAAGTTTATAGTGGAGTAACTATTGGAATTAATGGAATTAATAAATTAATTAAAGTGTTTAATTAATTATTAATTTTATTAGAGCTCGAGATTATAGGTCCATTAGTCCCCACGTCGTCCTTGTAATTCTACCAGACACAAAGGGCAAAATGGGATTTTTAGAATTATAGAATTCTAAAATTAAATACTCGAAAATAATTAATTGAGAATTAATTATTATTTAAATAATGTGATTATTTAAATTTGAATTTGAATTATGAACATAATTTAAATTTATCCTTTTTAAACTTATTTGATAAGTTGTTCAATTTAGAATTCAAATTAATTTAAGTTTGACTTAAATTGGAATTTGAATTTGAATTAAAATTGGACTGCAGGATAAAGGATGATTTTCTCTTCCTTCCCTATCTGTATTTGGCGCCTAACATAGGGATAAGATCATCGAGGTTGGCCGGCCATCTTGAGGATAAGGAAAAAGAGATTTTGTTCCAAATTCAAATATGAGATAATTAACAAGCTTTATCTTCGAGATAGAGATTTGATTCCTTTTAGAAGTTCGACTTCTACTCTATAAATAAGAGAATAATAGAAAATTGTACGAGATAATTTTTGACCTAATTTTCTGAGGGTGGCCGAAATTCCCTAGTAGAGTGAGAAGGAAAATTTTTCTCCAAAAAAATTTCACATTGTGCATGCGTTGGTGTTTGTGGAAATTCGAGTGTTTATTCCAACCCGTTTTTGTCTCAACTGTGCCCATACACACGTCTACGTAGATTCAAGGAATTGACGTGGAAGACTTTGGTTTTCTAAACACAAGGCTTTGGAGCAAGGATTGTTCAAGATCGAAGAACTCAAGTTATCATCCTAATCGGCCTCTAGGTATTTTTTCTAATTGAGTTCTTAATAAATAAATTAATATGATTAATTTATTCGTGCATAAATTAATATAACCTATAGAGTATCTCAAAGATTTTATGAAAATTTTTGTTATACACGATCCGCCTCCCACACGCTTCCACATCCGAATTCGATTCGGTAACCAGCATCTTATTGGTATTATGTTTTTAATAATATTAAAATCGTAACTTCGGCCGTGTTTGGAATTGATCCCGTTTTTATTTTTCACGTTTTTTGAGAAAAAAATGAAAATATTTTCAAAACGGCGTTTGGTGCAATAAAGATAAAAAACAGAAATGAAAACGATTTTTTGATTTAGTGTAAAATGGAGAGAAATGAAAAACGAATTTTAGTCATTTTTCATTTTTTGTTTTCATTTTCTCCTTTCTTGAGCATAGAGAGAAAGAGAGACATTAATGGGTTTTTTTACACTAAAAATAATCTCTTGATAAAACTACCAAACGCATTTTTAAAAATAATTTATGTCTAAGATTGAAAATGTTTTTATTTTCATTTTCATGCAAAAAATAAATTCATTTTGGAACGAGTTCCAAATGCACCGTTCACTTTTAAAGAAAGGTTCTTTTAACACCTACAACTGATTTTTAGGACAATGTACATTTTACGTTTCTCACTAATTAACAATAAACTAGTAATTTTAAAAATATATATGAAAATAATTTAATATATTTAAAAATTAAACAATCATAATAAATTAAAATGTTTTTAAAAAATATTTTTAAAGTTATTAATTTCTATTTAATTGATAAAAATGGCACTTTAGACATTATATGTACCAAAAATAAGTCTTAGGGTACTAAAAAAATCTTTCTTTAAAGGTGAAGCTACTATTTTAATATTAAAAACACAAAATACCAATAAGATGTTTCGCTATAATAAAGGATACCAAATATAAGAAGAACCAATGGATTAAAGTACCTACTATTAGGGGAAGTAAGATTTTATATATTGTTACCTCTTGCTATTGGTTTTGACTTTATTTGTATTAAGAAATTTCATTAGTTTAGTTTTGGGTTACTTACCTGATTTTATACTTGTAATGTCTATTTATATAGAGTCTCCTTTATAGTGCACCTTACTAGTAAACTTTCCTTCTTTTCTTAAACTTTGGTTCTAGAAATATAGTCCAACCACATTAAATCTCTCTTTGTCTTCTCTCTTTCTTTGTATTTCTTATTTAATTATTTATTACCTACAAGAGTTATGTACAATATTATATGATCATTGTTGTAGGGTGAAACAATACCTTAAAAATAGATCATGAACAGGGCCCACCGATCATAGGGAAACTCATTAAATGATTAAGGACAACTCAATCCTAATAGCCACGTCAACAACAACTCTTTTGGGAAGTAGACCATTATGAGAAACATTAGGAATGAACATGGAGTTGATCGTTCTCTCAAATATAAGCGAAGAGACCTTGAGTAGCTTTAACGAAGTTGAGGCTACGCGGATAAAAGGATCCACATTATTTACTTAAAGATTCGTTATCTATAATTTGAATATATGAAATACGAATAAGGAAAACACTCAGATTAATTGTAATCTCTATATTTTAGAAAATTATATCAAGAGATAAGGTAAATATCCCAAATTTAAATAAGAAAATTGACAAGGGCGGTGGCCTAGTGGTATAAATAGGGAATCATGATTCAAAAATTTCCAAAGTCTCATCTTGAGCATTAGTGCATGTATTTTTCTCCAAAGTAGTGAATTTTCTCCTCCTCTCTACAGTGGACGTAGCTTTCAAATCGAGAGTGAACCACTATAAATTTTGAATGTTCTTACTTTTATTTCATGTTTAATTACATTTCAAGGGTGACTAACCCACATTTTTGTTAAGAAATTCGTTATTATTCAATTGATTAATTTTCATTGTCAACAATCATAATCATTAATCAATATATTTTTGAATCCAATTAAAATATAATGCTGTTAGTAATCTCATAATTTTGAATTTGAGAGTTCCTTCATTTAAATAATACCACGAGAAAAAAGGACTTCTGAGTTAGAAAATAGTCGAGGTGAACAAAAAACTCGACAACCCTACAAACCCCATTAATCCATCCAACGCAACCCATTTTAACATGAACCTGACCAACCTAATTAAGAGTTCAACCCAACCTGACTATTAATTGGATGGGTTTGGGTTGAGTTTTTCCTATCCAAATTAACCTGAACTCACCTAATCTATTTATCAATATAAATAAATATTTTCCTATCTCATAATATATAATTTTTATCTCATATTTTACATTATTTATTTGACAACCGATTATGTTTAACATTGTGTGAGTGTTTATTATTGTGTGTTTGTTGGTTTATAAGTTATATATTTGAACTTGCTTTACATATATTTTATTTTTATATTGGTTTTTATACATTTTTTATTTTGGGTTGAATGATTAGCTTTATTTATTTTATTTATTTTTTATTTCTTTATTATGTTCAACCCGATAAGCCCACCAAAAATCTACTCAATATTTAATTGAGTGGGTTGATTTTAAACTTTGAATTGATTATATGGGTTAAATTTAAAATCAACTCACCCAAACTTAATTGGATGGTTTGAAAAATCTCAAAAACCCACCCAATGTTCACGCCTAGAATATTGTGTTTGTTTCTGTGTATTGTTACACTTATTTGAGAATAGTGATAATTCACACTCAATTAAAGTCATAATTTCCACCATCTCAAAAAATAAGTAATCAAAACTAGAATACCTATTTACTCTCTCTATATATATATATATATCTGTGTGTGTGTGTGTGTGTGTCGCGTTTGAAATTATAATAATTAAAGTAATCTATCGTCTTATTTGTTTTCCTTCATTTGGTCATCACAAGTCAAAAAGTTTCCAAGTGTAAAATTATATGGTCACAAGGTCACACTGATTATATTTCTTATATTGAAAAAAGTAGTATGGACAAATAATTTACTAATTCCTAATTATTACACGAGTTCACACTAAAAATTCTATGCGAACATGGCGCAGAGTTCACACTAAAAAATCTATGCGAACATGAAAAAAAAAAAAAAAAAAAATCTATAGGAACATACGAAGTGTTTTCCACGTGATCTGATGATCAAATCGCGTCCTTGCTTAATCTTCAAATAGTAAACACTCCAACTTTATAAAAAGAACCACAATAACTCTACAAAGTTAAGCCCCCCAAAACCTTGGCTTGGTTATATAGATCATACAAGTTCTTTTGTTCATATACCCTCGTGTTCTTGGCAAAAGCTTCCTTTACAAATATGGTTTCTTCCATGAAACTCCTACTTATTCTCGCCCTTATCTACTTCTCTTTCTACCAAGACGCGATCATCATAACCATCGCCGATTCCACACCTGTTTATGTACACAGAGAATATCGCCCTCAACTGTGGCTCACAGGAGGAGCTAACTGCACAAGATAACCGTACTTGGATTGCGGATCATGAAAAAGATTCTCGATATTCCCTCATCGAATCAGACGGACGAACAAATCGAATATCTTCGAAGCCCGCTCACAATACACCGTCGAAGAGGTGCCGTACATGACCGCACGTGGGTCTCGATCCCAGTTCACCTACAGCTTCGGCCTCACCCCGTGTCCCAAATTCATCCGGCTACACTTTTATCCAACACAATACCGCGATCTGGGTGACTTTGATCCCACAAGGACCTTCTTTACTGTCAAAGCCGGACGCTACACTCTGCTGAAGAACTTCAGCGCGTATCTCAGCGCCGAATACTTGAAACAGCGGGCTTTCATGAAGGAGTTCTGCGTATACGTGGGAGAGAATATGGAAAAACTCGATATAGCTTTTCTTCCGGAAAATCATGGTAATAGTACTTCCTACGTGTTTGTCAATGGAATCGAGATCGTCTCCATGCCAGACGACCTCTACTACACCCCGACAGGAGATAAAAGCCCTCGTATCATTGGCCAGGGGGGCAATATCCTCGACTACACCGACAAGGCGCTCCAGACACTTTACCGGTTGAACGTCGGCGGCAACGACATCTCGCCTGATCAAGACACTGGCATGTACAGGTTGTGGACCCGAGACTTTCCCTACTTCTTGAGCTTTGGCTTTGTCCCCTGTGACACGAAAAAGAAGCTGAAGTACACTAATCTAGCAAAATATTACACCGCCCCTGATGATGTCTACCGAACCTCCATCACCATGGGAAACAACAGGACATACAATAACCTCCGCAACATCACCTGGAGGTTGCCCGTCGACTCCAGATTCAACTATCTGGTTAGGCTCCATTTCTGTGAGTTTGAAGACACGTACCAGAAGCCCGAGGATAGGATGTTCCGAATCTATCTAGACAACCGCACGGCTGATCCTGCTTTCAGTGTGATTGTTTGGACTGGTGGTAACGGGATCCCGATGTATAGAGACTTTGTGGTGAATAAATACGACGCTTTTCTCTTTGTTGATCTGCACACTAGAGCTGAGGATTCTACCTACGAGGATGCTATCTTAAACGGCATAGAGGTGTTCAAGATGAGCGATTCTGATCGTAACCTCGCGGGACCAAACCCTACACTACAGAACTCTAAGGGATCCGACCAAACAAAACACAGAAAATTCCAAGTCGAAGAAAACACTATTGGCCATTGCCTTAGGGTGTGGCGTTGCTGGCTTTGTTGTTCTACTGTCTATGGTGTTCTGTGTAGTTTTCTTGAGGCTACGGAAGGAGAAACGCTACCACGGTTCATCCAAAAGAAGATCCAGCAGGTCGACGAAGACTTCCTCCGGGAGGCTTCCTGAGCAGGTTTGCTGTTGTTTCTCGCTCGCCGAGAACAAGATGGCGACCAACAACTTTGACCAAGCGTTGGTGATCGGCAGGGGAGGTTTCGGTTACGTCTACAAAGGTCATTTGGCCGACGAAGCGTCCAAAGTTGTTGCAATCAAGCGGCTGAACAAGGGGTTATCGGGCCAAGGAGAGAAAGAGTTCGAAGCGGAGATTGAGATGTTATCTCAGCTCCGCCACGTCCATTTGGTCTCCCTCATAGGCTACTGCGACGACGACGATGAGATGATCCTCGTCTACGACTACATGGCCAACGGGACTCTTCGAGACCATCTCTATGGCACGGACAACGACCTTCTCCCGTGGAAACAGCGACCCGAGATATGCGTGGGGGAGGCGCGTGGGCTGCACTACTTCCATTCGGAAGTGAAGAACACCGTCATCCACCGCGACGTCAAGACGACAAACATATTGTTGGACGAGAAGTGGGTGGCCAAAGTTGCCGATTTTGGATTGTCAAAACTCTTCCTCCGGGAGGCTTCCTGAGCAGGTTTGCTGTTGTTTCTCGCTCGCCGAGAACAAGATGGCGACCAACAACTTTGACCAAGCGTTGGTGATCGGCAGGGGAGGTTTCGGTTACGTCTACAAAGGTCATTTGGCCGACGAAGCGTCCAAAGTTGTTGCAATCAAGCGGCTGAACAAGGGGTTATCGGGCCAAGGAGAGAAAGAGTTCGAAGCGGAGATTGAGATGTTATCTCAGCTCCGCCACGTCCATTTGGTCTCCCTAATAGGCTACTGCGACGACGACGATGAGATGATCCTCGTCTACGACTACATGGCCAACGGGACTCTTCGAGACCATCTCTATGGCACGGACAACGACCTTCTCCCGTGGAAACAGCGACCCGAGATATGCGTGGGGGAGGCGCGTGGGCTGCACTACTTCCATTCGGAAGTGAAGAACACCGTCATCCACCGCGACGTCAAGACGACAAACATATTGTTGGACGAGAAGTGGGTGGCCAAAGTTGCCGATTTTGGATTGTCAAAACTCGGTCGCGGCGACAGCGCTGTTAGTACGGCGGTGAAGTGCACTTTTGGGTACATGGACCCGGAATACGCATAGAGCCGGTAACTGACGGACAAGTCCGACGTGTACTCTTTCGGTGTGGTTCTTTTCGAGGTGTTGTGTGCCCGTAAACCGGTGGATATCAAACTCGAAGAGGATCAAAGAAACTTGGCACAATGGGCAAGGAAGTCCATAAAAGAAGGGAGGATTCAGAACATCGTAGACCCGTACTTGATAGGCAAAATTGCGCCGGAGTGTTTCAAGAAGTTCGTGGAGGTGGCGGAGAGGTGCGTCCGAGATTATTGGAGTCAACGGCCCACGATGCATGAGGTGATGGAGAACTTGGAGTTTGTGTTGGAGCTGCAAGAACAAGCGGACGCCACGCAGCTGGGGAATAATCCCGACGGGCTGTGTTCGTATCCGGAGAAGCTGTCATTCCATCTGGTTGTGGATAACCGTGGGTTCGGATACGACTTGTTGGGGTTGCGAAGTGGGGCCGGTGTTTCCACCCCGGTGGGGTCCATCACCGCCGAATCGGGCTTTCCTAGTCTGGACAGTGAAAGTGGCACCCGCGAAATATTCTCAGACGCCTCTATTTCCAAAACCCAAGAATAATTGGAAGAAAAAGTGTTTGTAGTCCTTGTGTTTGTATTTTTAAGATAAAATCGTATGTGTACAAGCTACCTGAGATGCTGAGTGATGAATCAGTTTTCTCCTGAAGAAAATTGTGGAATAGATATTAGTTGTCTCTTTCGGCAATGAGCACAAGTTGTTGATAGTCCTAGACAAACCACACTACCAGGTTTCGTGGAAGAGAGGAAAAAAGAGACTGATAATGAAGTGTTCTTGGGCCTTCATGTATGTATTTATTTGCTAATCGTGTACGTTTGAGATTTTGAGTGAATCAGATTTCTCCTGAAATTAGAGAGGAAAGTGTGAATTAGATTTGTATCTAAAATTGAGTTAGTTGACATATAACTACAAGAAAAAGGGCTGTTCGTAGCGGTTAGTTATAACGCTTTTTAAAAAACGTTACTGTTTTAATCTATAATAGCATTTATAAAGAATTATAATATATATATATATACATATATATTAAAATTTGTTGACATTTTGACTGATTTATTTTATATATATTTAAAAATATATAAATGTACAGATTACAATTATATTGAGCGGGCATTGGAAATAAATTTTCTAATTTTTTCGCTCGCTCCCTCCCCCCATTTTTTTTATTTTTTATTTTTTTATTTAATGAAATGCGCGCAGGATACGAGAGAACCAGGGAAAGGAAAAAAAAAAAAAAAAAGAAACCCCCAAATGCCGAAACGTATTCATTCTCACTCGAAGAGTCATTTGGCCGGCCAACAGGGAAACAACCTCATTCTCCCATACGGCCGGTCACTACAAATTTACCACCGTATGAGAGAAAGAAGTAAAACATGGGTAAGTTGTGAAACTAAGAGAGAAAAATTTTGAAAGTAAAATCTGCAAGTGGGATACGACCATAAACCATTTCCAGAGCACAGCTATTCTCCAGAAATCAGCCCCACAAACGAACATCACACGTTCCACCACCAACTGCCATCTCCCCATCTCTCCCTCTCTCTCTTCCCAAATTCTCTTCTATGCTTATTCATCAGCGTTAAAAGAGAGAGAAAAACGTGAGAGACTCATGACGGAAGAGGAAATGCGCCACCGTCGATTCTGACCACCTTTGGCCAACCCATAGTGATCCGAGATCAAATCCAAGAAGCCCATGAGCTGATCTACAAAACCCCCATCACCACGCCGCCCGATTCCCCGCCGATCGGCCGGAATTTCAGTTTGAAATTCCCGGCCACCGCATCTTCCAACGCAGTTTCCGGTGCCTTCCGACGTTTAATCTCCGGAAAGTGCTTTCTTTGGACTGCTCTCGTCGAACTAAACAAATCCATACCAAGTTTGCTGAACAAATCCTTTTATTCACGAGTGTTGCTTTTGCTTATCGTGGTTTCGCAATCTCCGTCCTCTTCTCGGGCTCTAATTTCCACCCCTAATTTCAGCCCTCCATATCCCAAGCTATTTCCGTAAGTAATCACAAAATGCAATTTCTTTCACAGTCTTTCGATTAATTTCTTTAGCTTTATTTAATCTGTAAATTTTTTGGTTTTGATTTTGAATTCAGGATTTGAAGGAAGCAACGGTGAAGTCGTTAGGGCTTCAAGCCGATGACCTCAAGATTTCTGGTTTTGATATAAGAGATGCGCGGGTGGGGTATTCGGTGGCGTACGAATTCCACGTTGAGGTCGACAATAAGGTGCTTCCTTTCAAGCTTTTGGAGGACATTAACAGGTGGGATTATGCCGGGGGGAGAGAGAGAGAGAGAGAGAGAGAGAGAGAGAGAGAGAGAGAGAGAGAGAGAGAGAGAGAGAGAGAGAGAGAGAGAGAGAGAGAGAGAGAGAGAGAGAGAGAGAGAGAGAGAGAGAGAGAGAGAGAGAGAGAGAGAGAGAGATTTGAAGTGTTTCAATGGGGGAGGTGGTTTTGAGCAGTGATGATTTGGAGATGAACGAAGCAGCAGAGAAGAATAGAACAGAGACAGAAATGAATACTTGTAGTAATAACAACAATAAGAACAGTAGTTATAATGGAAGAAGAAAGATGGTTGTAGTTCGAGCGGGGCGATTACGAGGTGTGACAAGTTCTTGCCGGGGATGATGATGCGGGTTTTGTTGGTCGAAGCCGATGATTCCACCAGGCAGATTATCATCGCTCTTCTCAGGAAATGCAGCTACAGAGGTCATTTTCTTTTTTCTTTTTTCCTTCGTTTTTGGTTGTGCTCATTCAGTTGATGCATTTGATTGCCTTTCGTTTTCTTTTATTTTGGTTCTTAATTCGGTTTTATTGACTTCTTTTGTTTGAATGGCGAAATGGGTTTTGCTCGATTTTCAGTCTTCAGTATATTTTTTCTGTCTCCTGAATTTGGGAGTCAGCTTCCTTCGTTTTTGGTTGTGCTCGTTCAGTTGATGCATTTGATTGCCTTTCATTTTCTTTTATTTTGGTTCTTAATTCGGTTTTATTGGCTTCTTTTGTTTGAATGGCGAAATGGGTTTTGCTGGATTTTCAGTCTTAAGTATAATTTTTTCTGTCTCCTGAATTTGGGAGTCGGCCTTAGACTTTCAGTTGTTCAAGTGAGTTGACTCCCAACCATTTTTTTTTGGTTGTACAGTTGGTGAATTCTATGTTCTTATGGGTTTTTCCTGATTCTTGAATTAGAGCAACATAAACAAGCGATAGTAATTGATGTAAAACGAAGTTGTAAAACTAATTCCTTTGAAATGAATTTTCTATTTTTTGGGGTGTGCCTCAGCAGTATTGCCGTTTTGATAGCAATTCAAGCCATTTCAAGCGATTTGACACGATATGGTTGTTTAAGAAATCCTTTTCTTACCTTCTTTTAGTCATGTACTTTATATAATATATACTTATATATTTTTAGAACTCATCAACAAATTTGGCTTGAGCTTAGAATTTTTGAATTTTATCTTAGCAACTGATTTTTTTTCTTTTTTTTGGCAGTTGCTGCGGTGCCCGATGGCTTAAAGGCATGAGAATTACTGAAGGGAAGACCACACGACGTGGATCTCATATTGATAGAAGTGGATCTGCCTTCAATATCTGGGTTTGCTCTGCTAACACTGATTATGGAGCATGAAGTTTGCAAAAACATTCCTGTTATAAGTATGTTTACTTAAATTAGGTGCTTGTACAGGTCTCAAGCAGTGGTTGGGCTGAAGGTGAATGTAAGGGAAAAGCCGGTTGGTTCCCATTTAACTATGTGGAAAGGCGAGAACGTGTGCTTGCGACCAAGGTGGCTGAAGTCTTCTGAGGTTACCTACTTGGTTTTTTGAAATTATCCCAAGAAGATTGCACTATCATTCCTGAGTTGTTGTTGGACCATCATTTGCCATTACCTTCTGATAGGAAACTAACTTTACTAAAAGAAATGAAGATATTGATGGGATATCCTTTAAAATCTAAAGTAGGTTTTAGAAAAAGAAAGTTGTTGAAAGTTGTTGTGAGGCTCGTCACATAGCCAGCTCTATCAGAGATATAAAGAAGAGTCCCACAAAAATAGGTACTTGTGAGAATCTTTCTGGTCTCTTGCGAAATTAAATAGGATCACTCTTTAGAAAAAGCAAGAGCCATTCATAACTAATTACGTTCCATTTTCTTTTGACTTTTTTATGTAAAAAAAATAGACTGTCTTTGCAAATAAACAATTTCAAGTCTAAGACGGAGAGCGTGGTTGATGTGAATCCATGCAAATCATCAGGAAAGGGGGGGAATGTCTTCGTCAAGATCGTATAGTAATTAGTAATAAAGGCCCACTTTTAAAAAAGAAACTAATTGTTTGGAGTAACCTTGATTAGAGGTCTATTTTTCTATTTTTCGGTTCAGTTTGCTTATTTTATAATGGTGATGATAAACCAGTACTACATATATAAGAGAGTACACATTACTATCACACACAAACACACACACACACACACACATAAGTAATTAGTAGCATAGATCTTTCGAATTATCATATAAATTCGACTTTTTTTTTTGTGACATCACATTTTCGTTATAGTAACTTGATTGTTGAGGGGGAAATAGTTACAACTTTTGAATTATATACATAAGGGATTTATTGTTTGATGATCAGAGTAGGTAGTACGTGTAGAGATCTGCTGCCTCGAAAAGCATGGATCGATGAGAACAAAATCTTATCCTTAAAAAAAAGTAGGGGAAACACACTTCGTGGCCAATATTCATATAAATATATGCACATTATACAAATAAATGATCTATACCTTTTAAATATAACCAGTCTGTTAGATCTGATGTTACGTTTGGTGTTCCAGATGATGTTAGAACACTGTTTGGAACACGACTTAATTAATTAAGATCTGGGTTTATTACATTCATTTGCTCGAGCAAAATAAAGTACAAAAAGTAAAGGAACACACAATATGATATTACAATTCGGTGCGCACACCTACATTTGTAGGGCCACGCCCAGACAGTAAACAGTTTCACTATGTTCCAAAAATTACAGACATCGGACGGACTTATTCACTCAAGGACTCCCTCCTAGGCAATGATGCCGTTGTGACGAATCTCCACAGTGATTGTTTAGCGTGTACCACATGTCTTCTAAACTGCACGGCGAACTCCCTTCGACCGACAGAGTTTCCACCCGAAAGCAACAAATCCCTCTCCCGAAGGACGATCTCAATAACGCACTAGGCTCACAAAAACTCAGACATCTCTTTGAATATTTTCTCAGTAATAAGCTCTCAAATTCATAGACTTTTTCTCTGGAGATATTTTATTAAGTCCATACCCCATATACTCTGAAACAAAGCCTTTAAATAAAGTCAAGAGAATCTCATTCAAATTCACGCTCGATAAGATCTCTATTATCTCTATGACTCTCTCTCCTAGATAGGCTCCCAAATATCTTCACATTATCTTCTCAATTTCCAATTCAAATAATGCAGCAAACTTTCAAATCTCCAATTTTGAACACCTTCATTATCTCCACGCACACAATATCTTCACAATGGCTTAGTTATCACATTGGCTCCATGTTGATCACCTCACGTAAATTCCAAGTGCCAATATATATATATATATATATATATATATAGATTTTTCTCTTGCTAAATTAATCTTCCATTGCAATTCGAATTCAATTCAAATTCGAATCCAACCAAAAGCCAAAAAATTGAATAATCATCACAATAACATCTCCATCCTTATTTCTTTTGATCCTTATCTCTTTCTAGAATCTCATTTAAATTCAAATAACCAATGCTTTATCTTTATTTGACCAAAGTTTTATCATTATCTCTCAAAATCTTAACTCAACAAAATCTGCAACTTTAACTTCAAATCGTCTTCTGCAATACGAAATCTTCTTCTTGGACCTGTTTTGTTTGAATTTTTATAAGATTGTCAATAAATTGCCAACTAATAAAAATACCTAACACAGTCCTTTTGTGCCTTTCTTTTGTTAACCTTTGGTTTTTGTTTAAATTTTTATTGAAAATTTCTTCAATTTTCTTTAAATTGCTATAATTTTAATATACATTGTTATATTAATTAGATAAAAATGTGGTGGTAATATATAGAAAAGACGTCTCCCACAACGGCGAAAAAATTCCCGACTCCGACCCCTTCTCTTCTTAAGCAGGAAGGGACGGAAAATCATTTCCTACTTCATATTTTAAGTTTCAAGCTCAGATATTTGATCATATGATCTTGTTGCACCTTTGATCAATAATAATAGCTTTTTGGATCAACATACACGAATAAAAACATAGTACTTCTTAAGTAGATTTTTTAATTATTGATGAAACTACATCATTGGTTATTAGAAAAGAAAAATTGAAGTATGCCTCGGTGTTCATACGATCCTTTTCTTTTCTTTTTCATGAATTCACAAAAAAGAACAGACAAAGGAATTCGTTCACTCTTGTTCTTCACAAACTGAAGCGGTGTCGTGGACTTTCTTTTACATGGCACTTTTGACCCCAATACTCTTTTCTAATTGGTATATATACCGGATGAAGAAAGAGGGAGAGAGAGAAAGAGTAAGAAAAAGAGCCAATAGCCAGCTAGTCTCCGTTCTTGTGTCCCCCCTTTTTTTTTTCCCAATCCATGTGTCCCAAAATTAAATCAGCCACCATGTAAGAACTCACAAGTCGAATAATTGAGTGAGTCTTCCCCCTGGGTCTTGGGCACGTGAATAATTAATCTAAAAGGCATCAACCTCTATCTCTCCTCTTTCTCCTCTCACTCCCTCACACGTCCAGTACACGCACAGCACTCCCATATATGCCCTAGTTTTTATTCTCATCTAAATCCTTATAATTTACTCGTCCTACAATCTGATTTGGTATTCAACACGATGAAAAACTCACCTATACTCCATCTTCATCATCTTTTCATCTTCATTTTCCTCTGTTCTTTAACATAATCAAAGTCTCCGGAAACTCAACTTCCAAAGAGTTATTGAAACTCAGTAACTCCAAAGCAAATCTCTCTATAACAACAAGCAAAGAATTTTCTCCCAAGAAACCAAACTGCAGCACCACACATGTCGTTACGGCCGTTGCGCCAGAGTGTTTGAAGGTGTATGGAAAAGTAGCGGATCGGTGCGAGAGAAGTGATAGAACACGACGGCCCAAGATGGATGATGTGTTGAGGGCCCTTGAGTTTATATTGAGACTGCAGGAAGGTGCTGATGCAGCCGCGGAGGAGGGGATAGAAATTGGTGTGGAAAATAAGAGTGATGAGAACATTTCATGTTGGAGAGGTGGAGATCAAGTGCTTGTGAGATCACAGTACAAAAATGTCGTTATGCAATCTTGTCCAACGATATTATGGCTAAAAAGTAATTCTCAAAGAATGCTTTTGAGATTCTTTAGCAATAAGGTGGGGCTGAAATGGGCAACCCAATCTACGTCCCGAGCTCTTAGAGCTTTATATTTCACGTGTTCGTGTACACTAAAGAACTGTCATGGTGAGGGTCTAAATTAAAATGAAAAATATCCACGGCCATAAAATATGTTTCATCATCTCTGTGAACGTATAAAATATCCCTACCAATGAAAAATTTACTCATCTTTCTTTCTTTTCTTTTTCTCTATTTTTTAATTTAATTTCCAATTACTTCACATGCTGATGATATCGAACTAGATTATGGATTATTCAAAAAGCAGAACGAATAAGGCAAGCTCTCAAAACTAACTAAAGAAAATTTAGAGGAATGTCTATTTATGGGACATGAAGATTTATACATATCTTTTAAAACATTAAAAAAAATTTGTATTAACTTTCTTCTTTCATTTATTAATTTAGGAGAATGACACAAAAAGATAATTCACAAATTCCCTAATTTTCCGCCAAAAAGAAAACATGAGCATGCATATTGTATTACTGGTTCCAACTTCATTACATTTCATCAAGCAGATTAATTAGTTCTTTTATAAATTAAGGCTCCGTTCATTCCATTAATTCGAATCAAACTCAAGTTTTTACTATAATGTTTTTTCTCACAAAAAAAATTTAAATTTAACTTTTTGTGTTTCAGTATTTTCACACATAAATTCACTTTTCTACTCAAATTAAAAACTCAAATTGAAAACTTGAACTAACAAAACAGCCCAAAAATAAAACTTTGATCAACTCTTTTCTTTATAATGTTTTTCTCCCTATCCAGCTTAATTAATTACATTTGATCGGGTTGATTTATTATTTAAGGTAATTATGTTAAGTTTTAGTTTTGATCATCTTAATTATTTGAGGTAATTTGAGTTTTAATCTTTTTTTTCGTAATTTATCCTTTTTCCCCCTAGCTCTTGCATGCCTGGTACTTTACACCATCCTCCAGTCTAGCATCCTCTTTTCAATCCAAGAGTTGCATGATAAGAAAGCGCCTTCCGGTTAGCTTCAATTAGTGTTTGTTAAACATACTGGGAACCTCATAACTATGCAAATCTTGATTTTGGTTCTGATGCTACGCGGGGAGGTGTTGTTGATCGAACTAATCGACTTTTCTTTTGAGAAGATTGAAAATCTATTGATTGAATCTTTCTGTGAAACAAATAATTGTGAGGCTGCAGGGCATCCCAATTTTTTATTGGGAGGCCTTTTCTTTTTGGGTCATGGTAGCATAATCTAAATTATTGCAACAGGTGTCCAGCAACTAATTACCCGATGCCCACATAATCCGCCTAGTCAAACTTGACGCCTATATATGTTGTAAGGGGTGGGGGATAGGAGGTGGATTCAAAATGTGCATGAGTGGTTTTAAATGATATTCAAAACATATTTTTGTTTTATTATTACTTTTTAGACTAAAGTCATACATAGATCCTTTCAAGTCATCCTTAAAAAAAATTAAAAGAAAAACTGTATTAAAGTCATTTGATGAATAAACGTTTAGTAAAGTTTGATTCCATTTCAAAATTGAGAACATACATACAATAGAAAATTAATATTTATTTTCATAAGCTCAATCTAGTCCACTAAAACGTCAGTGGTAGTTGGAAGCTAAAACAAATAAGTTAGCACTATACTTTTGTCATAACCCTTTTGTCCCGTATCTAAGGTAAGGTTTCTTCATTTTATATCGCTAATATTTCTTACTCCAAACTTCAGAATACAAGAATGTTCTTACATATTAGTCATATATTGTTTGAATACAAACATAATGGTCCTGTAAATTTGTTTTACTCGAAAATACCATTCGAGAAGCACACATCAGGTTTACAAATTAAAGGACGTATGAACTGGAATAATTGATTAATTACTTTACATTGAAAAAACAAAAGAAAAAAAAGAACAGGAAAAGAAAACTCACGTACGAGCATTAATGGATATAGCAAGTGCACTAAAGGCTGATTTGTACGAGGCATTAGAGAATTAATTACAACATATTTTTTCTGTATTTTAAATTCTTGTAATTAGTTGTAATATCCTTGTACGTAATTAGTTGTAATCCCCTAATTCTAGGATAGTTTCCTATTTTTGTGTTTTGGCAACTCACGGCAATGTCTCATTTTATATATATATATATAT
>NW_010357090.1:38831-46180 GCF_000414095.1 Morus notabilis | reverse complement strand
TTGTGTCTTTGGCTTATTTTTGTCAAAAAGGGGGAGAACAATGTAATCCTTTACGTTTTTTTTTGAATTTTTAGGATCATTTGTTAGTTTTGCCAAAAAATGCCAAAGGGGGAGATTGTTAGGTATTTTTATTAGTTGGCAATTTATTGGCAATCTTGTAAAAATTCAAAAAATAGGTTCAAGAAGATTTCAGATTGCAGAAGAAGAATTCGAATCAGATTTGAAGTTAAAGTTGCATATTTTGTTGAGTTGAGATTTGAAGAGATAAGGATAAAGGCTTGGTCAAAGGAAGATAAGACATTGGTTGAGATTTGGAGAGATAAAGATAAGGCATTGGTTATTTGAATTTAAATGGGATTCTAGAAAGAGATAATGTGGAGATTAAGTTGCTATTTTAAAGGAGTCATTTGGATTTGAAAAGGAGATGTATTATCCGAATGTGCATTGGTGTGTTTCAATTGGGTCACTACGAGATATACGTCAAAGGCATCATCTTTATATATATATATATATATATAATTTACGTGAAGATATTACTTGAAGATATTGTGCAAGATATTACTTGGAGATAATTTACGTGACATTAACTTGGAGCCAATGTGATATCTAAGTTATTGTATAGATATATGTGTGCGTGGAGGCATTGACGTGGAGATGGTTGGAGAAGATTTTGGAAAAATATAAAGAGAATCGGAGCTTTAGTTTTAAATGAGATTCTCGTGATCTTTTGGATATATTATTAAAGGTTTTGGTTTCAACTAGAGAGGACATGGTTTTAATAGAATATTTTCAGAAAAGAGTCTGTGAGTTTTTGTGAGCCTTGTGCGTTATTGAGATCGTCCTTCGGGAGAGGGATTTGTTGCTTTCGGGAGGAAGCTCTTTCGGTCAAAAGGAGTTCGCCGTGCAGTTAAGAAGACGCGTGGTGCACGCTAAACAAATCACTGTGGAGATTCGTCACAGCGGCGTCGTTGTCTAGGAGAGAGTCCTTGAGTGAATAAGTCCGTCCAGTGTTTGTAATTTATGGAACATAGTGAACTGTTTATTGTTTGGGCGTGGCCCCGCAGAGTAGGTGTGCGCACCGAACTACGATATCATATTGTGTGCTCTTTTGATTTCTGCACTTTATTCTACTCGAACAATTTAAACAATAAGAAATCCAGATCTTAATTAATTAAGTCATCTTCCAGCCAATGTTCCAACATCATCTGGAACATCGGACGTAACATCAGATCTAACAAGTGGTATCAGAGAGGTTCACTGACCATAAGTTCGGTGAGATCTTGGAGAGTTGATCTGTTATGTTTGGAATGGATTTTCTAAAGGAAGGAGGTTCAGTTGTACGTCCTCCTCTGCTTGATGGTTCAAATTATTCATACTGGAAGGCCCGGATGAAGGCTTTCATCAAGGCTCAAGATGAGAAGGCCTGGCGTGCTGTTTTGAATGGCTGGAAACATCCAGTAACTAAAGATGCATAAGGAAAAAAGACTTTCAAACCCGAAGAGTCCTGGAGTACTGATGAAGACAGGTTGGCCATCTACAACTCTCGTGCTCTCAATGCAATATTCAATGGAGTTGACATCAACCAGTTCAAGATGATATCTACATGTGAATCGGCAAAAGAAGCATGGGAGATTTTGGAGATTGCTCACGAGGGAACTGCCGCCGTCAGACAATCCAAATTGAACATTCTCACAACCAGGTTTGAAAATCTTCGAATGCATGAAAGTGAAACTATTTTTGAATTTAATTCACGGTTGTGTGATATAGCTAATGACTCCTTTGCTCTTGGTGAAAAAATTCCTGAGGCAAAACTTGTTAGCAAGATGTTGAGATCTTTACCACAGAGATTCGCCTACAAAGTCACTGCTATTGAAGAGGCGCAAAACACTGAGACTTAAGACTTGATGAACTGATGGGATCACTGAGGACATTTGAAATGAATCTAAGTCAAAATAAGAAGGAGAAGGAGATTTCTCAGGGGATTGCTTTCCAAGCCGAAATGGAAGATAATGTTGAAGAAGAAGCTGAAGACTTAGCGGAGTCTCTTGCTCAATTGACTAAAAATTTCAATAGGATGATGAAGAAGTTCAACGAGAAGAACCAAACTCCAACTTTCAACAACTCCAACAATTTTCAGAAAAATAAGGGAGCTCTAAATTCCTCCAATGATAAGAAGAAGAATAGGAGAATTCAATGCCGGGAGTGCGACGGTTACGGTCACATTCAATCTCAGTGTGCTAACTGATCAGTGCATAAAAATGCACCATAAATATTGCTTTTGATTTATTTAATATTAAAATATTTAAGCTTTAATTAAACAATTCAATTATTTTTATTCATAATATTTTTAATTGGAATTTGTCTAGTTTTTGCTTAATTATTTACAGATGAAAGCAGTGTAAAAAGCTACACAAGAAGAAGCCATGAAAGCCATATTTTTAAGCCTTTCAGCCGAGCCACACGAGCCAGAGGGAGAGCCGCGTCAGCCGAGCCATCAAGCCGAGCCATCAAGCCGAGCCTCTGAGTGTGCCCAGCTCTCTCCCGTATTCCCCCATCTCTCCATGCGCGCGTTACAAGCACAGCCTAACCATCAAGGCGCGTTTCTTCGACGAGCAAGCCACAGCGCGTTAAAAGCGTTCCTCCGCGTGGGTCCCACACCTGCAATGCCAGCCTGCCTTCTTCTCCACGCGTGACACCTGGCTTCTGCTGGTCCCAGCTGTCTCCAACGCAGCAGACTTCCTCAACTCCACGCGTGACACGTGGCAGCCTTATTCTTTTCCTCCAATCAAGCTTCGACACGTGTTCCCTTTGAGATGAATCTGAATTTCTTCCCCAAAAATCGGAGAGATTTCTTCCCCAAATCAAATATATGATTTCTCCTCATTTATGTGTAATTTTATTTTGTTTCCCTTTCTTTTGTAATTTTCTATTTTTATTATTTGTTTCCTTATTTGACAGGCAACCTCTGAACACTATAAATAGAGGGGTTAGCCTAAGGTTTTGAAGAGTTTTTTTAATATTCAGTTTTATGTCGTCTTGCTGTCAGTCTCATATTTTCTCTCTAGAACTTGTGAGAATGTTTTGCAAGATAGGCTAGAGTTCTCTTGGTGAGGTTAGAGATGAACTTCTGTTGAGTGACCCAATTCGGGGTTTTGATTCCTTGTGCTGTAAAGTTCAACATCTGAATGAATTAAATCTCATCTATTTTTCTATTACTTTTCAAAATATTGTGTGCCAATTTTTATATAAGTTCAGTCACGATTTTCTTATGTAATTCTGTCATGCAATGTTTTGTTATTCAAATTATTTTGCAAATTGTCTTTTACTGCAATATTGTCATATTGATATATTGTCGATTTTAGATAACCTGTAATAATAATATTTCCGGAGTCAACATAGAGATTTAATCTATTCAGTTCTTTTATTTTATGAATCAAAATTGGAATTGGTGAACGAAACATTAGGGATTCTCGACACCTTACCATTTTTATTATTGAATTTTCTTCAACACAAATCTTTTCTCATTTTCATTTTATTTGCAACAAAATCTCAACAACTATTCTTTTTTTTTAATTCACTTTTCTCTAATGCTCTTATTCTGTTAGTCATTCTTGTTATTTTGTTATCTCTCTGTGGATACGACCGCCCTTCTGTGCTACAATTGACCGCTTGTGAACATCACTTTTGGGCGTTAATCACTAACACTCATAAAAAGAGGAAGAAGTCTCTCAACGTCACATGGAGTGATGAGGATTCTGAAGGCAACTAGGAAGATGATGATCATGTGAACAACTATGTTGCGTTTAATGTCTACCAAGATGTTCCAAACTGCAGTGTTACAGATCATGTCACAGCTCATGTTGGAACATCATCTGCAACATCATCTGCAACACACTCTGGAAAATCAGAAGAAAACGGAAATTTTTTAGATTCTAACAGTTTCAGCGATGGCGAAGAATTGACTGAGGAGACAATCCAAGAGGTATATGAAACCATGTTCAACAAATGGGTTTTGGTGGTTAAAATGAATAAGTCTTTGCGGGAGCGAGTTGACGAGCTTATTAAAGAAAAGGATGTACTTAAGAGGGCTACTATAAACTATGAATTTCGGGCTGCTGAAAAGGAGAAAAAGCTGCAGGAGACAAGAGCTGAATTGGAGCACACTCAAAAGTCATTAAAGATGATGAATTCCGGCACTTTAAAATTGGATCACATTCTCTCAATAGGAAAAGCGAGTGGTGATCGACATGGCCTTGGCTATATTAGTGAGAGCTCAACATCCAAAATAGTGTTTGTGAAGAAGACACCAGCCCCTAAGCCTCCGACTTCCTCTAGTAGGAAGGTTACTATCTCATCTCCTTGACATAGAAGGTTTGTTCCTACATGCCATTACTGCGGTATACATGGCCACATAAGACCGAGATGCTACTAGTATTTAAATGCTTTGAAGAAAGGTATGTTTATTAATCCACCAAATTCTGCAAACTCAAAGAAGACACCTAACGTGAAGATTGATGTGAAAAATAATTTTTCTAGACGTGTGTGGGTAAAGAAATCTGATTTGAGATGTCATAAGGCTTATACTTCTTTAGAAGCATGTACTAATTCAGGGGGAGTAAGACACACGAAAAATTTAGGTGGAGTAAGCTATAGAGATCAAAGCCCTAGAAGATATCTAGTGCGAAGTGTTGCACTGAGTGTTCTAACTAATGTTACAACATGATCTGCGACATCAGCTGCTGAAGACGGTTCTAGGGTGTGAATTTTTTATTTTTCTTTATTTTTTTCCATTGTGTCTTTGGCTTATTTTTGTCAAAAAGGGGGAGAACAATGTAATCCTTTACGTTTTTTTTTGAATTTTTAGGATCATTTGTTAGTTTTGCCAAAAAATGCCAAAGGGGGAGATTGTTAGGTATTTTTATTAGTTGGCAATTTATTGGCAATCTTGTAAAAATTCAAAAAATAGGTTCAAGAAGATTTCATATTGCAGAAGAAGAATTCGAATCAGATTTGAAGTTAAAGTTGCAGATTTTGTTGAGTTGAGATTTGAAGAGATAAGGATAAAGGCTTGGTCAAAGGAACTTTTCTCATTTTCATTTTATTTGCAACAAAATCTCAACAACTATTCTTTTTTTTTAATTCACTTTTCTCTAATGCTCTTATTCTGTTAGTCATTCTTGTTATTTTGTTATCTCTCTGTGGATACGACCGCCCTTCTGTGCTACAATTGACCGCTTGTGAACATCACTTTTGGGCGTTAATCACTAACACTCATAAAAAGAGGAAGAAGTCTCTCAACGTCACATGGAGTGATGAGGATTCTGAAGGCAACTAGGAAGATGATGATCATGTGAACAACTATGTTGCGTTTAATGTCTACCAAGATGTTCCAAACTGCAGTGTTACAGATCATGTCACAGCTCATGTTGGAACATCATCTGCAACATCATCTGCAACACACTCTGGAAAATCAGAAGAAAACGGAAATTTTTTAGATTCTAACAGTTTCAGCGATGGCGAAGAATTGACTGAGGAGACAATCCAAGAGGTATATGAAACCATGTTCAACAAATGGGTTTTGGTGGTTAAAATGAATAAGTCTTTGCGGGAGCGAGTTGACGAGCTTATTAAAGAAAAGGATGTACTTAAGAGGGCTACTATAAACTATGAATTTCGGGCTGCTGAAAAGGAGAAAAAGCTGCAGGAGACAAGAGCTGAATTGGAGCACACTCAAAAGTCATTAAAGATGATGAATTCCGGCACTTTAAAATTGGATCACATTCTCTCAATAGGAAAAGCGAGTGGTGATCGACATGGCCTTGGCTATATTAGTGAGAGCTCAACATCCAAAATAGTGTTTGTGAAGAAGACACCAGCCCCTAAGCCTCCGACTTCCTCTAGTAGGAAGGTTACTATCTCATCTCCTTGACATAGAAGGTTTGTTCCTACATGCCATTACTGCGGTATACATGGCCACATAAGACCGAGATGAAGACCAAGATGCTACAAGTATTTAAATGCTTTGAAGAGAGGCATGCTTATTAATCCACCAAATTCTGCAAACTCAAAGAAGACACCTAACGTGAAGATTGATGTGAAAAATAATTTTTCTAGACGTGTGTGGGTAAAGAAATCTGATTTGAGATGTCATAAGGCTTATACTTCTTTAGAAGCATGTACTAATTCAGGGGGAGTAAGACACACGAAAAATTTAGGTGGAGTAAGCTATAGAGATCAAAGCCCTAGAAGATATCTAGTGCGAAGTGTTGCACTGAGTGTTCTAACTAATGTTACAACATGATCTGCGACATCAGCTGCTGAAGACGGTTCTAGGGTGTGAATTTGAAACCACGATCAACATCCTTCATAAAAAAAATAAAAATAAAAAAATAAAAAAAAATCTAAAACTACGCCACCAGTCTCCTCAATGGCTTTTGATGCGACCCCCTCTTCCACCAACGACCCTATCACCATCCAAAACTCTCAGGATCCTCAACATCCCCTCCTTACAATCAATCTCTCCTGTTATGTATTTTCATTAGTTGGCAATTTATTGGCAATCTTGTAAAAATTCAAAAAATAAGTTCAAGAAGATTTCAAATTGCAGAAGAAGAATTCGAATCAAATTTGAAGTTAAAGTTGCAGATTTTGTTGAGTTGAGATTTGAAGAGATAAGGATAAAGGCTTGGTCAAAGGAAGATAAGACATTGGTTGAGATTTGGAGAGATAAAGATAAGGCACTGGTTATTTGAATTTAAATGAGATTCTAGAAATAGATAATGTGGAGATTAAGTTGCTATTTTAAAGGAGTGATTTGGATTTGAAAAGGAGATGTATTATCCGAATGTGCATTGGTGTGTTTCAATTGGGTCACTACGAGATATACTTCAAAGGCATCATCTTTGAATATATATATATATATATATATAATTTACGTGAAGATATTACTTGGAGATATTGTGCAAGATATTACTTGGAGATAATTTACGTGAGATTAACTTTGAGCCAATGTGATATCTAAGTTATTGTATAGATATATGTGTGCGTGGAGGCATTGACGTGGAGATGGTTGGAGAAGATTTTGGAAAAATATAAACAGAATCGGAGCTTTAGTTTTAAATGAGATTCTCATGAGCTTTTGGAGATATTATTAAAGGTTTTGGTTTCAACTAGAGAGGACATGGTTTTAATAGAATATTTTCAGAAAAGAGTCTGTGAGTTTTTGTGAGCCTTGTGCGTTATTGAGATCGTCCTTCGGGAGAGGGATTTGTTGCTTTCGGGAGGAAGCTCTTTCGGTCAAAAGGAGTTCGCCGTGCAGTTAAGAAGACGCGTGGTGCACGCTAAACAAA
>NW_010357090.1:34868-35288 GCF_000414095.1 Morus notabilis | reverse complement strand
GCAAACTCAAAGAAGACACCTAACGTGAAGATTGATGTGAAAAATAATTTTTCTAGACGTGTGTGGGTAAAGAAATCTGATTTGAGATGTCATAAGGCTTATACTTCTTTAGAAGCATGTACTAATTCAGGGGGAGTAAGACACACGAAAAATTTAGGTGGAGTAAGCTATAGAGATCAAAGCCCTAGAAGATATCTAGTGCGAAGTGTTGCACTGAGTGTTCTAACTAATGTTACAACATGATCTGCGACATCAGCTGCTGAAGACGGTTCTAGGGTGTGAATTTTTTATTTTTCTTTATTTTTTTCCATTGTGTCTTTGGCTTATTTTTGTCAAAAAGGGGGAGAACAATGTAATCCTTTACGTTTTTTTTTGAATTTTTAGGATCATTTGTTAGTTTTGCCAAAAAATGCCAAAGGG
>NW_010357090.1:26368-34750 GCF_000414095.1 Morus notabilis | reverse complement strand
TGGCAATCTTGTAAAAATTCAAAAAATAGGTTCAAGAAGATTTCATATTGCAGAAGAAGAATTCGAATCAGATTTGAAGTTAAAGTTGCAGATTTTGTTGAGTTGAGATTTGAAGAGATAAGGATAAAGGCTTGGTCAAAGGAAGATAAGACATTGGTTGAGATTTGGAGAGATAAAGATAAGGCATTGGTTATTTGAATTTAAATGGGATTCTAGAAAGAGATAATGTGGAGATTAAGTTGCTATTTTAAAGGAGTCATTTGGATTTGAAAAGGAGATGTATTATCCGAATGTGCATTGGTGTGTTTCAATTGGGTCACTAAGATATACTTCAAAGGCATCATCTTTGAATATATATATATAAATATATATAATTTACGTGAAGATATTACTTGGAGATATTGTGCAAGATATTACTTGGAGATAATTTACGTGAGATTAACTTTGAGCCAATGTGATATCTAAGTTATTGTATAGATATATGTGTGCGTGGAGGCATTGACGTGGAGATGGTTGGAGAAGATTTTGGAAAAATATAAACAGAATCGGAGCTTTAGTTTTAAATGAGATTCTCATGAGCTTTTGGAGATATTATTAAAGGCTTTGGTTTCAACTAGAGAGGACATGGTTTTAATAGAATATTTTCAGAAAAGAGTCTGTGAGTTTTTGTGAGCCTTGTGCGTTATTGAGATCGTCCTTCGGGAGAGGGATTTGTTGCTTTCGGGAGGAAGCTCTTTCGGTCAAAAGGAGTTCGCCGTGCAGTTAAGAAGACGCGTGGTGCACGCTAAACAAAGCACTGTGGAGATTCGTCATAGCGGCGTCGTTGTCTAGGAGGGAGTCCTTGAGTGAATAAGTCCGTCCAGTGTTTGTAATTTATGGAACATAGTGAACTGTTTATTGTTTGGGCGTGGCCCCGCAGAGTAGGTGTGCGCACCGACCTACGATATCATATTGTGTGCTCTTTTGATTTCTGCACTTTATTCTACTCGAACAATTTAAACAGTAAGAAATCCAAATCTTAATTAATTAAGTCATCTTCCAGCCAATGTTCCAACATCATCTGGAACATTGGACGTAACATCAGATCTAACATCTCTAATATCACCAAATTTTCATCCACCAATTATCTCACATGGAGCCTTCAAATATAATCTCTTCTTGAAGGTTATGATCTTTATCACTTCATTGATGGCACTCATACTCCACCACCACCCACCGTCACCGGCAATGGTGTTGTATTCCCAAATCCGGCATACACAACCTAGAAGCGTCAGGATCGTCTCATCTTTAGCGCTCACCTTGTTGATATCTCTGTTTCACTGCAACCGCTTATTGCCCGCACCACCACTTCCCTTGATGCATGGCAAACCTAGCTAATACCTACACCAAACCATGTCATGGTCATATTAAACAATTGAAGGAACAATTAAGGCGGTGTAATAAGGGATCAAAATCAATTAGTGAATATATGCAGGCGATAAAGACTGGTGCCGATGAACTTGCTATTTTGGGGAATCCCGTTGATGATGAGGATCTTATTGATCGGGTTCCTGAAGGACTCAGTGATGAGTACAAATCTGTTATTGATGCAATTAATGCCCGTGAAACGTCAATTTCTTTTGTTGAACTCCATGAGAAACTTCTCAACAAAGAAGCATCTCTTCAGACTGCTCAACCATCTTCTCTATCACTACCAGCAACGGCAAATCCCACAGCCTTCCGGAATCATCCAAATTGGCGTCCACCAGCCACTCATCCATAATAACCAGGCCCTACCACTACGCTTTCTCCTCATGATCAACGCCAACCCAAACCTTATTTGGGTCGTTGTCAAGCATGTGGCATTCAAGGACACACTGCCAAACGATGCCCGATGTTTCGGCTTGTCACCAATCAACAATCCCCGACACCTCATCCTCAAGGCTCTCAGTGATATTGCCCCTCCACACCCTGGCAACCACGAGCTAATTATGTTGTTCTCGTGAACAACACCACTCCTACTTGGCTGCTGGATAGTGGATCATCTCACCACGTTACGTTTGACTTGAGCATTCTCTCTCTTCATAGCCCATAGCAAGGATCTGATGATGTCATGATCAGTGATGGATCGGCCCTTCACATCACCCATAACGGTTCTACCACCATACATACTTCTTCTTGCACATTTACTTTACAAATCATTTGTGTCCCTTCCATGAAAAAGAACTTAATTTTGATTAATCAATTTTGCACTAATAACCATGTTTCTGTTGAATTCTCACCCTCTGCTTTTTAGGTGAAGGATCTAAACACGGGAGCAATCCTTTTGATGGGCGAACCTAAGGATGGCGTATATGAGTGGTTGACCACATCCCCTTCAGTTACCTCTTCACCGTTGCTTGCATTTTCCAGTATCAAGACCACTTCATCCGAGTGACACTCTAGACTAGGTCATCCATCATTTACTATTATGAAAAATATTGTTTCCAAGTTTTCTTTACCGTTGTCTAGTCCGTTATCCTCTTCCACACATTGTAATGCATGTTCATGTAATAAAAGTCATAAAATTCCATTTTCTTCTTCTACCTTAACCTCATCCCATCCGTTTGAACTTCTCTTTTCTGATGTATGGATCTCTCCTATTTATTCCGTTGATGGTTTTTAGTACTATGTTATTTTTGTTGATCATTGTACCCTGTACATTTGGTATTATCCACTTAAACACCGAATTGTTACCCTCTATTCAGATAATGGTGGCGAATATAAAGCCCTTGATAGTCTTCTCTCCACCAATGGTATATCTCATCTTACTACACCACCCCATACACCAGAACACAATGGTCTTTCTGAACGACGTCATTGTCATATTGTTGAAACCGGTCTATCTCTTCTCACACATGCATCGATGACTCTAACTTATTGGACTTATGCCTTTGTCACTACTGTATATCTTATCAACCGTATGCCCACACTCACACTACATCTTTCATCTCCTTTTGAAAAACTCTTTGAGTCTCAACCCAACTACACTAAACTTCGGGTGTTCGGTTGCTTATGTTATCCGTGGCTTTGTCCTTATTCTCAACATAAACTTGACTCTCGTTCCACTCCTTGTGTTTTTCTAGGTTACACTTCAACACAAAGTACCTATATTTGTCTTGATCTGTCCACTTCTAAAACATTTATTTCTCGTCATGTCAAGTTTCTTGAAAACTTTTTTCCCTTTACCACTCACCAATCCCATCTCTCTCGTCCCACCCCAGAGATCATTTCCAAATGGCTTCCCCCGGTCCAAATTCTACCCATTTCAAGTGGCTTATTCAATACGCCTCCACAAAGGGATTCCTCATGTCAACATCTGTCACAAAATGCCTAAATGGTCGACCGACCCTCCTCACCAGTCGACCGTCGACCTCTGTCCACAGACCTACCTTTACTTGGACACAGTTTGGTTGACCGCCAAGAAATCACAATTGACCGTTTACTACTAGAACCACACAATTCTGAGACCTCTTCTACTTCAACCATAGCTCAACCCACCCATCAAAATACCCATCCCATGACCACTAGAGCAAAAAAAACATCCACAAACCCCTAACCAAGATGAATCTCACTGTTGTCCTTTCTTAACCATCAGACATACCTCTTCTACTTCAACCACAACTCAACCCACCCATCAAAATACCCATCCTATGACCACTAGAGCGAAAAATAACATCCACAAACCCCTAACCAGGATGAATCTCACTACTATCCTTTCTCAACCATCATAATGTTAACCAAGCCCTAAAAGATCCCAAATGGCGACAAGCTATGAATGATGAATTTGATTCTCCTGTTCGGAATGGAACCTGTGAGCTTGTTCCATCTACTTCTCTATAAAATTTTGTTGGATGTAAGTGGGTTTTTCGTATTAAACAGCTTCCTGATAGTTTTGTTGACAGGTACAAAGCCAGAATCGTTGCCAAAGGTTTTCATTAGCAACCTAGAGTGGATTATCATGACACTTTTAGTCCAGTTGTCAAGCCAACAACAATACACCTTGTTTTAAGCCTGGCAGTCAGTAGAGGTTGGCAGTTGCAATAGTCGGATGTTAATAATGCCTTCCTTCAAGGCCATCTTTCTGAAGATGTCTACATGGCCCAGCCTCCGGGATTTGTTGAGAGAGACAATCCAACACATGTATGCAAATTAAAGAAGGCTATATATGGACTCAAGCAGGCCCCACGGGCTTGGTACCTTGAACTTCGCCAGTTCCTCATTGAGACTGGGTTCACAAACTCTTATGCAGATACTTCTCTATTCATTCTCCACTTAGGTGACATTACTATAGATCTACTTGTTTATGTGGATGACATTATTATCATAGGTACTAGCACCAATATTATTCAGCGCTATATTGACCTCCTGGCACAAAGATTTTCAATCAAGGATCTTGGTGCCTTGTCTTATTTTCTCAGCATTGGGGTTCTCACCACTCCATATAGTCTGTTACTTACTCAAAAGTGCTACATCACTAATCTTCTTGCCCGGACAAAAATGTGTGGTGCAAAACCTATTGCTACACCACTTGTTACAAATGAAAATCTTACACTTCATTCAGGTACAGCTCTAACTAACTACACAGAATATAGAACAATTGTTGGCAGTCTACAGTATATTTGCCTCACTCGCCCAAACATAGCATATGTTGTTAACAAGCTTTCCCAATTCATGCATCGCCCGACGTCTGAACATTGGAATGCTGCAAAATGACTGCTTCGATATCTGTGTGGCATATTGACTCATTGATTATTTCTTCATAAGGAAAATCCACTTTCTCTTCATGCCTTCTCAGATGCATATTGGGCTGGCAACAAAGACGACTATACCTCTATGAGTGTCTATGTTGTCTATCTTGGTCGTCATCCTATTTCTTGGTCATCCAAGAAACAGCATACAGTTGCTCGATCATCAACAGAAGCTGAGTATCGATTAGTTGCCGCTACTACTTCAGAAATCAATTAGATTTGTTCCCTTCTCACAGAGCTTGGCGTCACTCTTCCTACACCGCCTATTATCTATTGTGACAATGTTGGTGCCACTTATCTCTGTTCTAATCCAGTCTTTCATTCGCGCATGAAACATGTGACAATTGACTATCACTTTATTTGGGATCAAGTTCAATCAGGCGCTCTTCGTGTTACTCATGTTTCCTCAACAGATTAACTTGCCGACGTTCTTACCAAACTGCTTCCATGAAGCCGCTTCCAAGAATTAAGGGTTAAGAATGGCGTCTCCTCCAGAGCTCCACCTTGAGGGGGCATATTAGAGAATTAATTACAACAGATTTTCTCTATATTTTAAATTCTTGTAATTCGTTGTCATATCCTTGTAATTAGTTGTAATCCCCTAATTCTAGGATAGTTTCCTATTTCTGTGTTCTGGGTAACTCACGACAATGCCCAATTTTGTGTATATATATTCATTCTTAATCAATAGAAAAGTTAAGCCATTGTTTCTCAATATTCCTCTATCGATTTCAACACGAGGGACTACACAACTTTGGATTGTTTTTGAATTGACGTTGGCAAAAAGGCGAAGTCAGATGGTTGAGATATGCTCTCTCCAATATCGTGTGACAAATTCACACTACAACAAAAAAAAAATTATTAGTGACGATATTTATCGTTGTTAAAATTAAAATATTAGCGACGACATAGTGTCGCCAAAAAAAAAAAAAAATTTGTGAACGATTTGTCATCGCATTCACTATTTGTGACAACATGTAGTTGTACAAAATTTCACTATTTGCGACGACATATCGTCGCTAAAATTTGACAAATTATTCACGACGACATGTTGTCGCTAATATTCGTTGGCGCGAAAAACAAATCTGGCACCAACAATTTTGGTGCCAGTTTGTCCATTATTTGTGACGACATATTGTCACAAATATTAATTGTTCCAGTTGGCGGTGATGTGGCCAAAAAGGGACAAAAAATTTGGCGGTTTCCCGCGAATGGGTTCTAGATATTTTTTGAGAAATAGTAGAAAATAGGCCAATATGAAAAATTTAAGAAAGTATATAGGCCAATTTTTAGTTCTAGAAATTAATAGGCCATAACTTGTCAAGTTATGGTTCATAACCAGATAAGTTATGAACAAACTTGTCAAGTTATGGTTCATAGCTAGACAAGTTATGGACAAAAACCGTGAATTATGGACAATAACTTGTCAAGTTATGGTTCATAACCAGACAAGTTATGGATGAAAACAGTAATTTGGCATATTTATTAACTTATGTAAACTATTGGCCTATTAATTTTAATTCATCTCAAGTCTTGGCCTATTTCCCTCTTTCTCCCATATTTTTTTATTTGTTGCGACGACATATTGAAAAGTCATCGCAAAAAATAGTTCTAGAAAATTCTTTTCAGGACAATTGTTTTTGCAACAACATGCGTCGTCACAAAAAAAGGGTTCCAAAAAATTCTACCAAGAATGACTTTTTTTTACGACGACTTATTTAATAATGACGTCGCAAATAACGGGGAATTCAAATTTCCTAAAAAAAAGGGCGGAAACTTTGGCGGTTTTCTTAAATTTAATTGCGACGGCATTTTAACAAAGTCGTCGCAAAAAATGAGCACGGGTATATTCTTAAAGAATATTCTCAGAAATATTAATGAGGTGAAGAAGAATGACATTGTTTTTATATTAATTGCGACGACTATTTAACATTTTTTGCGACGATATAATGTCGTCGCAAAAAGCCACCTGCATAAACACAATCGCATAACTCATTTCTCCATTTTTTCCGGTGACCCTCTCAGTTTTTTGTTTCATTCTCCGTCCAAAACCTCTAAAAACCGTCCAAAAACTCTAAAAAAATGTAAATATATCATATTGTCTTCAAATCCTTCATTTGTGGAGAAAAATATTCCGAAAAAGTCTAAAAAAATGGAGTTTTCACCTTGCCGTCGCTGCCCATTTTTCCAGCTGTCGTCGTCATTTTTCGGTTGCCGTCACCCTCCCAGCCCTGCTATCATACCGTTTTCCAACCCCCGATGTTTGTGGGTTTGGATTTTGTGAGTTAATATTTTACTATTTTATAAATTGATTTTGATATTTTAGTTGTGGTTTGTGGTTTTGTTTTGGCTATTGAATTTAGTTTGTGATTTTAGATTTAGAATTGTGAATTGTAAATTAGACTTGAAATTGAAATTTGTGGTAGTTAGATTGAAATTTGTATGAAATTTGTTTGATGATGATTAAAAATTTGGCGACCAATGGAAATTTTAAGAAGTTAAAAATAATGAATTATATATATAATGATTAAAAAATTTAGATGGAAATATTAAAAAGTTAAAAATAATTAATTATATATATGATGATTAAAAAATTTAGATGAAAATTTTAATTAGTATTATATTACTAATTAAAAATAAAAAATAAATATTATAAAATAGTTAATAGAATGTTAAAGACATATTACAAAATGTTATAAGGATTGGAAAAGTGACCTCCATGACTATTTCAAAGATCTTGGTGGTTCAGAAAATGAGAGTACAGTTAGGGCCCACCCTCCTAAAAACCTCAGGAATATAGTGTTGGTCTCTGAATCGAATTCGGATGCGGAAGCGTGGGGGGAGGCAGATCGTGTATAACACTGATTTTCATAAAACCTTTGAGATACTCTATAGATTATATTAATTTATGCATGAATAAATTAATCTCATTAATTCATTTATTAAGAACTCAATTACGAATAATACCCGGTGGCCGATTAGGATGATAACTTGAGTTCTTTGACCTTGAACAATCCTTGCTCTAAAGCTTTGTGTTTAGAAAACCAATGTCTTCCACGTCAATTCCTAGAATCCACGAAGATGTGTGTGTGGGCACACATGAGACAAAACGGGTTACAATAAACACTCGAATTTCCACAAACACCAACGCATGCACGATGTGGAATTTTTGGAGAAAAATTTTTCCTTCCCTTGCTCTAAGAGAATTTCGGCCATAATACTTTATTAGGTCAAAAATTGTTTCGAAAATCGTCTCAAAAATTGTCTCTCGCAATTTTCTATCATTCTCTTATTTATAGAGTAGAAGTCAAACTTCTAGAAGGAATCCAATCTCTATCTCCAAGATAAAGCTTGTTAATTATCTTCTATTTGAATTTGAAACAAAATCTCACATTCTCTTATCCTTAGTGTGGCCGGCCACCTTAGAGAATTCTCATCCCTGTGTGGCACCAATTTTCAGATAGGGAAGGAAGAGAAAATCATCCTTTATCCTGTAGTTCAATTTTGACTCAAATTCAAATTCCAATTTAAGTCAAACATAAATTAATTTGAATTCTAAATTGAACAACTTATCAAATAAGTTTAAATGGATAAATCTAGATGTGTTCAAATT
>NW_010357090.1:4287-26086 GCF_000414095.1 Morus notabilis | reverse complement strand
ACACATTCATGAATCAGAGCTCCTACTGGTCCAAGTACCGAATCAACCCTCAAGAGAATTATTTATCTACTTCTTTCTTAAGAAGGAATGGATTCCATCTCGTGTAATAACATTCCCGACTACCTACTTCATCATATCTCCATAATACAAGGAATAGGATTCAGGATCTCAGAATCCATACTGAGTAAACCAAAAGACACAAATCCATAAATATGAGTCTATTAAGAACTCAGGATTAAAATCATTCTATATATGACCATCAGTAGACTCAATTAGAATTTCTATACTTAATGGAAATTATTAGAAATTCATATTGTGTCTGTGTCCTTGTATTCATAAAATATTCATAAATATATGCACATAAAATAATGAATAAACTCCTTTATTAAATAAATAATAAATATCCTATTACATCTCATGCTTCTAGGACACCATTCCCAACAATCTCCCACTTGTCCTAAAGCAGGTAGAATATGTCTCCAATCTTGAAACTTTCTAGGTATCTATGACTGATCTATGTCTGGAACAACTTCCAGATCAGTTAAGAATTTTCAGAGTCTGGTTGCTTTCTTTTGCTGCTTCACAAGCTGCTACACATTAACTCTTAATGATAGAATTAGCAATCACACTTTGCCAACAACCTTTGTTGTCATGACTCATAGTCAAAGTCTATGTATCCCATGAAAGACAACTCTTTCACTAACGAAACTATCTCATTGTTTCTTTTTCCTTATACACTTAAGGATACACTACACGGCTGCTCAATGATTGAATCTTGAGTTCAAATGACAACGACTGACTACTCCCACTAAATATCAGATATTCGGGCTTGTAAAAAATAATGTTGTCATGACTCATAGTCAAAGTCTATGTATCCCATGAAAGACAACTCTTTCACTAACGAAACTATCTCATTGTTTCTTTTTCCTTATACACTTAAGGATACACTACACGGCTGCTCAATGATTGAATCTTGAGTTCAAATGACAACGACTGACTACTCCCACTAAATATCAGATATTCGGGCTTGTAAAAAATAAGAACGTCTTCTTTTCTTTTGTTTGAAACATCTTGGTTTTGATCAAATCCGTAAGACTTAATAGCATCATCAAACCTGATATTCCATTATCTAGAAGTTTGCTCCAATCCATAAATGGATCTCTACAGTTTGCAGACTTTCTGCTCTAGGCCTTTCTCTATGTAACCCTCTGGCTGATCGATATAGATGGTTTCCTCAAGATAGCCATTCAGAAAAGCTGTTTTGACATCCATCTGCCATATCTCATATTCAAAATATGTTGTTATGGCTAAGAGTATTCGGATAGACTTAAGCATGGCCACCAGTGAGAGAGTTTCCTCATAGTCAACTCCCTCTTACTGGGTGTAACCCTTAACCACTAGTCTTGCTTTATAAGTCTCTACTTTTCCATCCACTCCTCTCTTTCTCTTGAAGATCCACTTGCATCTAATAGGTTTTACCCCTTCAAGTAGATCTACAAGTTGCCAAACTGAGTTGGAGTACATGGACTCTTTCTCGAGTTTCATAGCTACTTGCCACTTTTCCTTATCAAAATCATCCATCGTAGCCTTAAAGGTCAATGGATCCTCCTTACCGTCATCAACAGTGACGATCTGTGCATCCTCAGTATACCGGTCAAGTAACTTGCTTACCCTCCCAGTACAATGAGGTGCCACAGGAATTTGATTAGGAATCGTGGTCTTATCTCTTAGTGTTTCAACAACTCTTATCGATTGTGGTCCAATCTTATTGGAAAGTAACTTTTCTAGAACTACTTTGCTTCTTGGCTTGAAAACTATCATATAGCCATGCTCCAGAAATGTGGCATTTGTAGATACAAATACCCTTTGATTCTTGTGACTATATAAAATAATCCCTCTTGTCCCCATTGCATATCCCACAAATATGCATATTTCTGATCTTGGTTCCAACTTCCCAGTCTATTGTTTCATCACATGAGCTGGATACCCCGATATGCGAATATGCTTCAAAACTGGCTTTCAACCATTCCACAACTCTAGGGGTGTCTTTGGTATAGACTTAGATGGTACTAGATTAGAATATACATAGTGGTTCTTAGGGCATAACCCCAGAATGAAGTAGGAAGTAAAGAATAACTTGACATTGATCTTATCATGTCGAGCAAAGTTTGATTTCTCCTTTCACTAACACCATTCTGCTGTGGTGTACCGGGTGTAGTCAATTGGGATACCACACCTTCTTCAATCAAGAAAACCCGAAACTTTTGGTCCAGGTATTCACCCCCTCGATCTAATCGAAGTGTCTTGATTGGTTTACCTAATTATTCTCAACTTATGCTCAAAATTCTCTAAACTTTCTAAAAGTTCAGATTTCCGTTGCATTAGGTAAACATAACCATATCTCGAATAATCATCAATAAAAGTGATGAAATATTCGTAACCTCCTTTATCTTAGACGTTTAACGGTCCACATACATCCAAATGTATTAGCTGAAGAGGTTCTGTGACTCTTTCTCCTTTCGACATGGAAGGCCCTGTGGTCATTGTTCCTCCCATACAAGATTCATAGGCTGGAAGCTTACTAACTTTTAGTTCACGTAAAGGACCATCCTTTACTAGTCTTTAAATCTTGTTTAGGCTAATATGCCACATATATGTGTTATTTATCGTGAGAGATCCTTTGCTTCTTATTCTTAGGTTCGACAACTTTTGAACATTTCAACATTATGCAGTGAGCCAGGCATCGGTTTAAACGGTGTAAACCATTTTCCAAATATTCAAAACAAATATCGGAACCATTCTGAAAGATGTGGACTAGATTATTATTAAAGGTAATTGTTCAAATAATTTGGAATTAGAAATCAAATTTCTTTTATGCTTGGAGGGAAATAAACATTGTTCACAACAAGGTATTTCCAAAATTGAAGTCTAACTTCTCCCACTACTTTTGCCAATATCCTCGCGGTATTCCCACTTTCATCGTGTAGTCCCTGATGGCAAGTTCTTTGTAAGAACTAATATTTTACAAAGAAAACCAAAACATGATTAGTTGCTCCCGAATCAACTATCCAGGATGAGGAATAACCCTCTACTAAAAATGTTTCTAGAATTTAGTAAATCTTATTTACTTTGATTCTTTTTCTTTGTTTAAGTGGAAACAATTTCCATTTAAAGGCTAAAACTTAATAAAGAAAACAAACATGATTAGTTATTCCTAAATCAACTATTCAGGATAAGGAATCACCCTTTTACTAAAACATGTTTTTCGAACTAGCAAATCATATTTGCTTGGGTTCTTTCCTTATTTCGGAAAACAATTTCCTTGTAAGAACTAAAACTTAATAAGGAAAACAAACATGAGCAGCAACTCCTGAATCTACTATCTAGGAATAAGGAATCACCTTTTTACTAAACATGTTTTTAGAACTAGCAAATCATATTTGCTTGGGTTCCTTTCTTTACTTTGGGAAACAATTTCCTTCTAAGAACTAAGACTTAATAAAGAAAACAAACATGAGTAGAAACTCCTGAATCTACTATCCAGGAATAAGGAATCACCCTTTTTACTAAACATGTTTTAAGAACTAGCAAGTCATATTTGCTTGAGTTCCTTTCTTTATTTCGGAAAATAATTTCCTTTTGTCTTTTACTCATGCCCTTACAGTATTTAGCCAAGTCTTTTATTTTATGGATTTCCAGATACGATATCTGATGACTGCATTATCTCATAAAGTTTCTCTATGCCTTCAGGCTTCTTGTGAATTACCACGCTCCACCCTAGCTAATAGTTAGCTACAGTGGTTTCGTTAAGGACAGGAGGACAATCCTCCATTTAGGACAAACTTATATTCATCACATGAATGTAAGTTACTTATGTTACTTTACCACTTCGCATAGTTTATCTCTAGTCAGTGTTTCAGTTTTGTGTAGTGAGATTATAAGATTTGACATATTAGAAATGAGTAGTATATTCATCTAATCAATTTATGTGCATGAATATCAAAACGTGTGAATTTAGGCACAATTAAATATGATGCATGATGCACATGAAAAATACATAAATCATGTTTTAATTTTAGGTGCCAATGATAATCCAATTTACCACGAATATAGTGCAGCCGTAGGGTATGTCAAAATATCATAAATTGAACCAAGATCTTCTCAATTAATAAATATAATCAAAATATCTCATATTTTTATATTTATCAACTACCGTTATTTTGGTCAAAAATATAATCAACAATTTGATAATATTTTCATGAGTGTAACCCTATCATTTCAGATTCTGCAGACTTAACTCCGGAGTGCCGCCGTAGGGTAGGTCAAACCAGAAATACATCCTTGAATCCTATCGCTAGGAAGTCAACCTTGTTATTGTCCCGAAAGAACACTTTTCGTAGGGAGTGCGGAATCGGTGCCGTCGCGAAGCCCCTTTCGAAACTCATGGTGTTTTGAGTTTGTTAAGAACTCAAATCCATAAATAGGAGTCTGTTAAGAACTCAGGATTAAGATCATTCTATATATGACCATCGGTAGACTCAATGAGAATTTCTATACTTAACGAAAATTATTAGAAATTCATATTGTGTCTGTGTCCTTGTTTCACATAATCTCATTATGCGAAATACACTCATTCAATATCTCACCATATTAACAGTGTGGATAACACCGTTCCATTCTAAATGGGAATGACATGTATTAATAATCTTTTAATTAAAGATTATGAACTTTAATTAAATTCATTATGAACATTGCTTTTTGATTATTATCCTTAAACATTATCCTCTCGTATATAACACTTATATACAATGTTTAAGGTTACATAAATAATCACAGAATTTTCATTGATATTCATAAAATATTCACAAATATATACACATAAAATGATGAATAAATTTTTTTATTAAATAAATAATATCCTATTACATCTTATGCTTCTTGGACACCATTCCCAACATCCAGATCATTGGGGTCGTTGCTGCGATAGATTCATATCCGACAAGTTTAAGGTAATTAGATCTCTTTTATATGTTATTTTTTTATATATAATAAAGGTTAATTTTACTAACGCTGAATGTAATCATAAGTAGAAAAAGTCAGGAATCAATAAACTTAATCGTAGCAACCAAAAGTGGTTGAGTTTTCATGGTCGATTGTCGTGCTCCCAACATCGCGAGAAGAAAGTAAGTATTTGTTAATAATTTATTCAATATAAATGTTAATTTGGTAATCTATTACACTATATTCATATACATTTAAACTACTATCAGTCCACCACAGGGACTCTACAGCCGATATCCGTCATCGATAACTGGGGGGACATGCATCGTCATGGGGATACTTGGGTTAATCCCCAAGGTGAGCAGACTTTTGTAAGTATAATCATAATCTTTAATTATATTTTTTTATTTAAATCACATTATGTATTTAATTATTTTTCTTTTAATATTTTAGCATTGGATGGAGGGAGAAAGAGAAACGCAGATCCAGACGCAGTCTGCTACTTTTGGATCATCCGCGGCAGGAGCAGTTAACGAGGAGGATATTATGGAGTAGTTTCTGGGCACCCGCAGAGGACACAAGATTGGAGTGGGTCGCACACTCCCACAAAAGGATTTATCGAGGGGATGCATCGACATCTAGCTCACGCTCAGCAAGATCTTCTACGACATGTTCGGACCCACACGTAGAAGAATACTTGCAACAGACTTACCAATAAAACTTCTAGCTCTACGAGAGTATCAGAATGATGTAGGACTTCATTACTCAAATTCACCCCAACATGACTTTCCCTGCGGTTACTCTTCATGTGCCGTATGTCCGTCCAGGTCATCCGCCTCCGAATCCTTCTGATGATAACGACAATGATTCTAGTGATTTTGCTAATTTAAGAGATTAGATTTTTATTAATGTAACAATTTTTATTTCCGTACATTTCTACTATAATTACATTTTTATTTTATTTTATTAATTACTTTTTACAATAATAAATTTTATTTCTATTTTTTATTATTTATTAATTATAATTAATATTGGGTTTAAATATATATTAATATACAACATTAATTATTAAAATGAGAAAAAATAAATAAAAAATTAGAATATTATTTACAACGACAAATGTGGTCGCAAAAAATATAAGTCACGTCAGCTAATTATGCATCTTTTACGATGACTTAATTCGTAAAATGTCGTCGCAAATACTCAATGTCATGTCACCTTCACAATGTAACCGACGAAAAAATTGCAGCGACTCATTTATGACGATTGTCATCGCAAATATAATTGCCACGACTTATTGTCGTCGTAAAAAATTTTTTTTACGACGAATCAATTGCGGCGACAGGTTTACGACGACAAGTGGTCGCTAAAATTTCATTTGCGATGACTTTGTGTTTTTGGAAACGACTTTTTGTCGTCGCTAATAGCCCTTTTTCTTGTAGTGTCATGGCTTAAATTGACCTGTGTCTCGAGGGAAAAATAATTACAAAATGTGACGATCCTTAACTTCTGGTCATTAATACTACGTACGTATTTAATTTATGCCTTAACGTCAACTACTTATAGCTATGAATATTTAGCTACTTTTTATGATTTCTTTTCCATGTGAACATAACCTTAAATTATATTTTGCATCATAGCATCGTGAGTACATAAAAGTGCTTTGTGACTTGAGGATGCTAAGCATAGCTTCATAGTCCCACAGTCTTTACTTACATCACATAACCTATTACATAAATTTTACTTTTCATTATATAACTTAACCATATCCATAAATATCGTTTACTTTAAACATTTTGTAGCGTTTACAAATTGCGTGCAGATCTCATTACCCACTTGCCCACATGACATTGCTTCATCCTTTTCCACACGGCCGGTGTCTTACCCGTAGTTCCTACAACACGAACAAACCTAATGAGCTTTCGCTCAGCAAATAACAGTAGGCCATAAGAAATGCAAATAATAATGCACACCCATATATGCATTCATTTCATACGTCCTAACACGCTTCCTAAACATTCAAAGTGTTAATCATATTATGCTTTCTTTTCCTTCGTATTATGCTCTATTTTCTTTCGTTTCATACTTCTTGACATCTTTCATTTTTATGTCGTTCATTTTTCATAACAAGTGAGGAGTAGGGTAGCTAACCAAAACTAACTCACTCATGGTTTCATTCATAATCATAATAACCTTTCCTTGTGAAGGCCGGTACAAACAATATTATTAACTTCTTACCGTTTGACATCTTTATTTATTCATCATCTTACTGTCATTATTTCATATTATGACAGGATTTTTAATCTTTCCATCTTACTGTCATCCTTTCATACCATGACAGTAATTTTAATCATATTGGTACATCTTTGAGCATTCTTATCAATTTCTAATGAAATTGGACTTTGTTCAAATGTTTGACTTTTGTTGACTTTAACTTTGACTTTAATGCATATTAAAATTCTACTGCTAATACAAGTCACATTCAAAGCAACAAACAAGTTTTAAGAAACTTCTTTCACTTAATGACGTACAATGAAATCATCTTATGCACAGATTTAGGCAACACAAAGAAACAGTCTTGTTCATGGTATAGACAAAGAAAAACTATTGTACTTACAAGAGTTCTGCTAAGGTCACGGCTTTCAAGTCTTCAGAAACCTTTCTTCATTGATCGTTTATTAGTCCTATCATATAAATTTATGATCATTAGATTTACAATCCAAGATCAGTAATTGAAACACAATTTGATCCGAATTCGTGGTTTCGTAAATGTTATTTTCTTAAAGTTTGTATGTCGTTTCTAAAATCCTTAAAGAGATCTATGATTTCATGCTTGGTATCCGGACCAAAACATCACCTATATGATGATGTGTACCAAACCCGCACACTTTTTTACCTTAAATCACATTTTGGATCTATTTCAAAAATCAGTCCGAAAGTGATGTCTAGGGTCGTTTTTCAGAAAAATGTTATTTCACAAAGGTTGTTCGGAACAAAATTTCCTTCAACTTTTTGTTGGTGACTTTTTGGAACTAAGCTTTTATCTTAGTTTTCTAACCCAAAATAGGGCCGGATTAAATTTTCTAGTCAAAAGCCTAGTTTTCAGTTTTAGTCCGAAACTGAGAATTTTCATCGTTTTAGGTTTTCCATACATCTCCGATCATCGAATCGACTTACTTTTCACATCTTAATCCTCCTATTCTTTATTTATTCATCATCTTACTGTCATTATTTCATATTATGACAGTAATTTTAATATTTTCATCTTACTGTCATCATTTCATATTATAACACAAAGACTATCAAATCATGTCATTATATCACAACATTGAGTATAAAAAATATCGTGTATAAATTGTGTATATTTATACGTAAATCATGTATATTTATATGTAAAGTCGTGTATATTTAACATGAAATACAACAAATCAGTCAATATACATATTTTCATGCTATATGTTCACTAATTGCTATAAAAAAAATGTTTTGAGGATTAATATACATTATCGTTTCTTATAACTTAACATACATGATTTATATGTAAATATACACGATTGCACAATTATACAAGTGCCATGTAAATATACACAACTTACCTTTAAATATACACAATTTACTGTAAATATACACACTTCATACAAAAATGTACAAGTGCCGTTCTGATCAGGCACTTTTCAAGTGCCTGACTAGAGACCTTGCCTATATATATATATATATATATCTATATACTTTCTTGCTGTGGTAGGGTTCACTTTGTATGTGCCACAGATCATAGATAAAGGTAAGATCAGCCCTTCATTGTATAAGTTATAATATTTGACTTATTTAAACTTAATAGTTATCAACGATGTGGAAATGCGGAATATGTTAAAAACTCCATTAGAAACATAGAAAATTTTCTTCTTTTGTTTTCCCCAGGAAAGCATGTCTATCCAGTTCTGCGATTCCAATCTGTAATTTGAGTTCTTTAACCTAGATTTATGTCTGAACATCTCCTTCACATATTCAACAGATATTTAATGGACTAATACTATAACTTTAATTAAAGAAATTAAAATCAATAACAATATTCATGCAGTTTTTACAAGTTTCTGTTTCACTCCTCAAACCAACAAAGCAAAACCTAAAAGAAATCCCATTTTCTCTCCAGGGTTTTATCTCTTGTCGCTTGAAATTTTACGGGAAAATAACTGTCGAGGTTGTTAATGAAGCTGGGATAGATTTTGTGCCTGTTTGGAAGCATTTTCAAAAACTCTTTTCACGTTTTTCAAGGACTAAAAAATGAAAATGCTCTTACATATGCGTTTGACACTGCATTTCCTAAAAAGCAAAATTGAAAACCGAGATGGAAATGCTCAATTTTAACAATTTGATTAATTTTTTAACAATTTGATTTAGAGTATGAGTAGTTCAAGACTGAGATCAAAACACTCTCTCATCTCCGTCACCGCCATCTCGCCTCTCTAATCGGCTACTGCAACGAGGACCGTGAGATGATCCTCGTCTACGACCACATGACCCGTGGAACTCTCCAAGGACACCTCTACAACACCGAAAACTCACCGCTGACGTGGAAACAATGCCTCGAGATTTGCATCAGAGCCGCGCACGGGCTGCACTATCTCCACACAGGCGTGAAGTACATGATTATTCACCGCAATGTGAAGACAAGAAAAATTTTTCTGGATGAGAAATGGGTGGCCAAGGTCTCCGATTTCAGGCTTTCAAAAATGGGCCCCACTACCATGTCTATAGCCCACGTCAGCATAGTCATCAAGGGCAATATTGGGTATTTTGACCCGAAATACTATAGACGTCAGCAACTGTTGGAAAAATCTGACGTGTACTCATTCAGAGTCATTTTATGCGAGGTTCTTTGCAGCAGGCCAACGATAATGTGCAACGCCGAGAAGGGACAAGTAAGCCTAGCCGAGTGGTGTGACGACCCTAACTTTTGATCATCATCCTATGTTCATACTTAGCTTTACTTAACCTCTACTACTTACTACATATAACCTCTTAAAAATTCAGGCCATATTTTTTTCCATTCTTACGTCTATATGCTGTAGCATTTAGCTAGCATTCTGTTTTCAACCATTTGTAAAATGCTGTAGCATTTAGCTAGCATTCTATTACATAAGCCATTTACATTCATAAAATATTATTTACTTTTTACACATAAAGTTCAACAGCGTTCCCAAAGCACATGATGCATGCTCAACCCACTTGCCCACACTCCGCTGCTACATCCCCTTTGCAGGCCCAGCAACAAGTTTCATGGAGCCGGTGCCTTACCCGAGCTTCCTACAACACGAACAAACTTAATGAGCTTTCGCTCAGCAAGTATCAATAAGTCATAACAGATGCAATAATTATGCATACCCATATATGCATTCATGTCATATACCCTAATACGTTCCGTACTACTAAAACATGTAAGGTTTATGTTTTTCTTCTTTCATTTCGTACTTTATTCAGCTTTCGTCTCATTACACTCGGTCATATTGTATTTTTACGTTATGAACGACTTCAAACTTGCGTTTCTCATTCTTTTCATTCTTCTTTACAGATACCAAACCTTTATATGGAATGGTTTATGTGTTTCATTTTCTTGTCTTTTATTTTTTATGGGCCCTGTCCTGTTGTACCATAGTGCGCATAACCAGTGAGGAGTGGGGTAGCTAACCAATCCAGTTCAGTCACAGTTTTCATTTCCCTCATAGTCTCATAATAACCTTTCCTTCGAAGGCTGGTATAAACAGGACGTTTAGTCTTTTACCGTTTATCAATTTTCTCATTGAAACGGTAACTTTAGTTAAATCTTATGAATTTATGCATTTCTAAGCAATTTATCATGAGATTAATTTTTTGTTAAAGTTTAACTTTTTCTCTTATGCCTGAGCTTGACTTAACATCGATACATACTTTTCGCATAATAAAGTTCTACGATTACATAAGTCTTGTAGATACATGCTTAACATAGTATCTAACATTCAAAATTCTACCATATGCACAATTTTTGTGCAACATAGGAAAGCAAGCTTGTTCGTGATATAGTCATAGAAAAACTATTCTACTTACCAAAGTTTCGCTATCGACGCGTCCTTTGTCTCACTTGACGCTTTCTGACTTCAATCGTTAATCGATCCTATTGCATAAATTTCTGATTGTTAAATTTAAAATCTAAGATAAAAAATTATATTGAAATTTCCATCGAAAAGGTCTACAATCCTTATGTTTGGTATTCAATCCCAAAATATTTCCTATCTTAAGAATTTGCACTAAAACCGTGCACGTTTCTCAGTCATGGGCCTAATTTTTCAGTTTCGGTCCAAAACTGTGAATTCTCATTGTGTTCAGTTTCTGAACCTCAATCTATTCATTCCTGAGCCTTAACACTATTATTCATTTTTAAGAATCGAATTCCTAACACTTTTCTTACTACTTAGGTTTTTAGAAATTTCGGCAACGTTTCGCCTAGTTTTTCTCTTTTTCTCCCTTTTTTTCCTCTTGGTTGGCCACTCTTAGGAAAAGAAGAACACCTTTTGTCTTTTAATTCCTTTACTTCACGTTTTAAGAGCAAAATTAATATTTAATTAATATTTCTTATTACTTTCTAAATTAAAGAAATTACTTTAATTCCCAAAATTTAATTTTACTAATTCCACTTAAGTTTAACACTTAATTTATGTGGTTCTATATTCCCCACATTTTTCTTGTCGAGACCTAACTTTCCGTTTCTCAAAATGAGTATCTTTCCGGTACTTATAATTTCACACCCAGAACAGGTTCTATACTGCTTTTTTGGACTGTCGAGTACCCTGGGTCAAACTTCTCATGTTCAACTCAATTCTTTTGGGTATCTCATTAGTCAATTTCTTTTTCTGAAATGTTCATTTTAATCGATCCAGAATTGCCCAAAACCTTACCCTTGCGGCACTGGTTTTTTTAGCAGTTTTCCGCTTTAACTGACTCGGGAAAATCCTGTTTCAGGAACTTTTGCTATTTTCCTTACTTCTAATATTTATACTCTTTTTCTAACTGGTCATTTGGTCATAAACTAAATATTTCAATTTTTAATACTAAAATATACCCGTTAAAATTTCTAACTTCTAACTGATATTTCACTATTCATAACTAGTATTTACAAATTTTCTTTGTTCGTATTATAACTTTACATATTTTGAGAAATTTTATTCTGTACATAAAATTTTTACATAACATTTTCTTGATCACATCCACATTTCTACTATTTTCTGTTCCGGAAAGAATTATGGTCAAATACCAGACTGTCCGGATTAGCCTTAAATTTTCCCAGTCATTACAAGTGGGCCCAACACTGTTACCGCAACGGGACGCTTCATTAGATCATAGATCGTAATCTGACGGGCAAGATTGCGCCAGAGTGCTTGAAGAAATACAATGAGATCGCTGTGACCAGTATGCATGATAATGGGACAGAGAGACCGTCGATGAACGACGTCGTGTGGGGCTTGGAATTTGCAATGCAATTACAGCAAAACGCGACGTGATTGGTGGGGCAATAATGGAGGGTAAGGGTTTCTTTCATGAATTATAACAACAGTGACGGAACGTTCACATGTAGCTAGGAAGAGTCATTGGAGTTGAGAAGTAGTGGGATGACTAAAATCAGTAGCTCTGAGCAGGGATTCAGTACGGACGAGTCCATGAAAGGAATGTCTGGGGCTGTCTTCTTTGAGATCAAGGATTCAAAGGGAAGATGAACAGAGTAGGATACACATAAGTATATAAATAGTAACATAAGTTTTTCAAATTATCATGTCCTATAAGCTTTTCAAATTAACATAAGGTTTTCAAATAGTAACAGAGTAGCGTATAATATTATTTGTGTTGTATTAGACACGTACGTACATAAAATACATGCATGGGAGTTTTTTTTTTTTTTTTAACTATGATAAGGGGAAAACGAAATAATGTCTCTATTCGGCCTTGCGCCATGCCTTTTTCTTTAGCATAGTCACGCATGTATTTTTATTAATTTGGTACTTAAATCGCAAAAGTAAGTTTTTTAATTTAGTTAAAGAAATCGCACGAATTTAAAAATTATGTTTTTAAAGAGCAACAATTTACAGAAATACAAAATCTTATAAATATTGAGCTCAGATTACTCCACGAGAATTAATATACAAGTGCCCCAAAGTTTAAGCTTAAAAAGAGAATATTAAAGGCTATATATTACATTACTCTTTTTTTTCTTTTGGTGCGAAAAAGGCCATATATTTTTTGAACTTTTGGTAAGTGGCCATATATTATTACTTGTCTTCCAGGGCATCTTCCTAATTTATTGCATGCCCGTAGACTAGTTCTACGTCTCAAACTCAAGTCTTTGTCCTCTTTAGCATTAAAACAAATCTCCAAAAAATAAAAATAAAAAAAATGTGAAAGAGAATTCCCTCGTCCTAGAAATGCTAACAAGGAGACGATGACAAATCACAAAGGAAAATCATTCACGAATCAAAAGTGGAATAGTATTGCAAACGTATTATATTAAACTGGTCAATATCAATCACCAATCATTCGCGTTCGAAAGAGAATCTTTTAAAAAACATAACATATATAATATAAATATATGTACCTTGAGTCTGGACAATATACTTTTTCGAGGTTCAAACAAATGTGTTTAAAAACTAATTCAGATATGAATAAATCTAACCATTAAAAATGAATTCAATGCTTAAAAACAACAATTTTTATTAGTAAAGTAAAAATGCATGTCCTACTATAAATATTCCCTTAAACATTTTTTACTAAAATTAATAATTCTAAGGGTTTGATCTATAGTTTAAATTTTTAGAATGATTCTCACCCTTTAACCTTGAATTTTAAGATTATTTCCAACCTGACCTATGAATTTTGACAATTCTCATTTACTCTTGAAATTTGAATTAAACTCGCTTAATCCCATGTTACAATTTTTGTTAAAAATAAAGAGAATAATTAAAAAAAAAAGAATAAACTATGCTTATCACTACGTTTTAAGGAGAGTACTATGGCGCAGTGGACTGTATCATATTCCTATCTAGAGAATTACTGATGGAAAGCGTAAAGGCCGACATTTTGTATTAAATATTTTTCAATAATTTTTTTTATACCTTCAAATAATGAATATGATGTAAAATATTTTGTTTTGTCCTCTTAAAATTTTTTTATTCTAAATTTTTTGCCCAATGTTTTAAGAGATCATTCCACACGACGTGTTAGTACTCGGATTGTATTAAATCAAGCCTCGATCTGCAAGCAATCAGCGATAATAGCATAAGTACCTATCCCAGTGCAATCTTGAATGGTATTGAGATTTTCAAATTGAGTGACCACAATGGCAATCTTGCTGGTCCAAATCCTGACCCAATCCTGCAATCCCCAACCGCAAGCCAACAACCGATGGAAACTGAAAAGAATCGAACATCTATCCTTGCCATCATCTGCGGTACTGTAATTTCCGGTGTAATTCTACTTGTCGTTCTCGGATTCTTTATTCTCCGAAGAGGGTGGGTTCGTCTTTCGTTTAACGGGATCAAGTCAAGCAAGACTCGAGGTTCATCATCTTTGCCATCCGATTTATGCCGTTACTTTTCATTGGCTGAGATTAAAGCCGTCACTAACAACTTCCAAGATATTTTCATCATCGGAGTGGGTGGGTTTGGAAACGTGTATAAAGGGTACATTGATAATGGGACCAATCCCGTCGCCATTAAACGACTAAAGTCCGAGTCATTCCAAGGGGCCCATGAGTTCAAGACCGAGATCGAGATGCTCTCTCATTTCCGTCACCGGCATCTCGTCTCTCTAATCGGCTACTGCAACGAGGACCGTGAGATGATCCTCGTCTACGACCACATGGCACGTGGAACTCTTCAAGGTCACCTCTACAACACCGAAAACTCACCACTGACGTGGAAGCAACAATTTACAGATTACTCCACGAGAACTAATATAAAAGTGCCCCAAATATTTTTGTCCTTTTGGTGTGAAAAGACCATATATTATTAACTTTTGGTATGTGGTCATCTATTATTACTTGTCTTCCGGGGTGCTGTTGATCGAACTAATCGACTTTTCTTTTGAGAAGATTGAAAATCACTTGATTGAATCTTTCTGTGAAACAAATAATTGTCAGGCGGCAGGGCATCCCAATTTCTCATTGGGAGGTCTTTTCTTTTTGGGTCATGGTAGCATAATCTAAATTATTGCAACAGATGTCCAGCAACTAATTACCCGATGCCCAAATAATCCGCCTAGCCAAACTTGACGGCTATATATGTTGTAAGGGGTGGGGGATAGGTGGTGGATTCAAAATGTGCATGGGTGGTGAAATTGAAATAATTTTTTTAAATTTAAATGATATTCAAAACATATTTTTGTTTTATTATTACTTTTTAGACTAAAGTCATACACAGATCATTTCAAGTCATCCTTAAAAAAAATTAAAAAAAAAACTTTATTAAAGTCATTTGATGAATAAACGTTTAGTAAAGTTTGATTCCATTTCAAAATGGAGAACATACATAAAATAGAAAATTAATATTTATTTTCATAAGCTCAATCTAGTCCACTAAAACGTTAGTGGTAGTTGGAAGCTAAAACAAATAAGTTAACACTATACTTTTGTCATTACCCTTTTGTCCGGTATCTAAGGTAAGGTTTCTTCATTTTATATCACTAATATTTGTTACTCCAAACTTCAGAATACAAGAATATTCTTACATATTAGTCATATATGGTTTGTATACAAACATAATGGTCCTGTAAATTTGTTTTACTCGAAAATACCATTCGAGAAGCACACATCAGGTTTACAAATTAAAGGACGTATGAACTGGAATAATTGATTACTTTACATTGAAAAAACAAAGAAAAAAAAGAAAAGGAAAACAAAACTCACGTATGAGCATTAATGGATATAGCAAGTGCACTAAAGGCTGATTTGTACGAGGGACTACACAACTTTGGATTGTTTTCGAATGGACGCCGGCAAAAAGGCGGAATCAGATGGTTGAGATGCGCTCTCTCCAATATCGCGCGACAAATTCACACTACACTAAAAAAGATTATTAGAGATGATATTTATCGTTATTAAAATTAAAATATTAGCGATGATATATCGTCACCAGAAAGAAAATAAAATTTTTAAATGATTTGTCGTTACATTTACTATTTACGATGACATGTCGTTGCACAAAATTTCACTATTTACGATGACATATCGTCGCTAAATTTTGATAAATTATCCACGACGACATGTCGTCGCTAATATCTGTTGGCGCCAAAACCAATCAGGTGCCATTAATTTTGGCTCTAGTTTGTCCATTATTTGCGACGACATGTCGTCACAAATATTGATTGTTACAGCTGGCGGTGATGTGGCCAAAACGGGACGGAAAATTTTGCGGTTTCCCACAAATAGGTTCCAAATATGTCTTTATTTTTTGTGATGACCTATTGAAAAGTCGTCAAAAAAATAGTTTCAGAAAATTCTTTTCAAGACGACTGTTTTTGCGACCACACGTGTCGTCATAAAAAAGGGTTCTAGAAAATTCAATCAAGAACGACTTTTTTTTGCGACGACTTATTTAATAATATCGTCGCAAATAATAGGGAATTCAAATTTCTCCTAAAAAAAGGACATAAACTTTGGCAGTTTCCTTAAATTTATTTGCGACTACATTTTACCAAAGTCATCGCAAAAAATAGCATAGGTATATTCCTCAAGAATATACTCAGAAATATTAATGAGGTAAAGAAGAATGACGTCATTTTTGTATTAATTGCGACGACTATTTAATATTTTTTGCGACGACATAATGTCGTCGTAAAAAGCCACCTGCATTAACACGATCGCAGAACTCGTTTCTCCATTTTTTCCAGTGACCCTCTCAGTTTTCTCTCTTCTTTTCCATCCAAAACCTCTAAAAAATGTCCAAAAACTCTTAAACAAGCATAAATATATCATTTTGTCTTCAAATCCTTCATTTGTGGAGAAAAATATTATGAAAATTAAAAAAAATGGAGTTTTCACCTCGCCGCCCATTTTTCCGCCCATCGTCGTCATTTTCCGGCCGCCATCGCCTTTCCAGCCTTGCTACCATACCGTTTTCCAACCCCCGGTGTTTGTGGGTTCGGATTTTGTGAGTTAATATTTTGGTGTTTTATAAATTGATTTTGGTATTTTGGTTGTGGTTTGTGGTTTTGTTTTGGCTATTGAATTTAGTTTGTGGTTTTGGATTTAGAATTGTAAATTAGAATTGAAATTGAAATTTGTGGTAATTAGATTGAAATTTGTTTGATGATGATTAAAATTATTAAGAAGTTAAAAATAATGAATTATATATATGATGGTTAAAAAATTTAGATGGAAATATTAAGAAGTTAAAAATAATGTATTATATATATGATGATTAAAAAATTTAGATTGAAATATTAAAAAGTTAAAAATATTGAATTATATATATGATGATTAAAAAATTTAGATGGAAATATTAAGAAGTTAAAAATAATGTATTATATATATGATGATTAAAAAATTTAGATTGAAATATTAAAAAGTTAAAAATATTGAATTATATATGTGATGATTAAAAAATTTAGATGAAAATGTTAATTAGTATTATATTACTAATTAAAAAAATTAAAAAGTATATTAAAAAATAGTTAATAGAATGTTAATGTAATGACCAGGAAAAATTTAGGTCTAATCCAGATAGTCCGGTATTTGACCGAAATCATTTTCGGAATAGTAAGTAGTAGAATTTTGATGTAATCAAGAAAATGTTATGTATAAACTTTATGTACGGGGTAAAATTTTCCGAAAAATGTAAAGTTATAATACGAATATTTTTACAAAAAAATTTCGTGAATGTCAGTTATGAATAGTGAAATATAAATTAAAAGTTAAAAATTTTAACGAGTATATTTTAGTTATGAAAAACTGAAATATTTGGTTTATGACCAAATGACTAGTTAGAAAAAGAGTAGAAATATTAGAAGTAAGGAAAATAGCAAAAGTTCCTGAAATAGAATTTTTTCGAGTTAGTTAAAACGGGAAACTGCTAAAAAAATGAGTACCGCAAGGGTACGCATTTTGGGCAATTCTGAATCAAAAGAATGAAAATTTCAAAAAAAGCAATTGACTAAGGAGATACCCAAGAAAATTGGGTTGGACATGAGAAGGTTGTGGAACTATTAGTACTGGAAAGAAACTAGTTTCGAGAAACGGAAAGTTTAGTCTCGACAAGAGAAATGTGGGGAACATAGAACCACTTAAATTAAGTGTTAAACTTAATTAGAATTTGTAAAATTTAATTATGAAAATTAAAGTAATTATTTTAATCTAGAAAGTAATATTAGATATTATTAAAAATACTATTATAATATTCATTATGTCTAAAAAGAGGCCCACGGAAGACCATTAGAAACCAAAGTGTTTCTTTGCCTAAGTGTGGCCGAGAGAATAGAAAAAAGGGAGAAAGAGGGAAATAGGCTAAGACTTGAGATGAATTAAAATTAATAGGCCAATAGTTTACATAAGTTAATAAATAGGCCAAATTACTGTTTTCGTCCATAACTTGTCTGGTTATGAACCATAACTTGATAAGTTATTGTCCATAATTGTCCATAACTTGTCAGGCTATGAACCATAACTTGACAAGTTTATCCGTAACTTATCTGGTTATGAGTCATAACTTGACAAGTTATGGCCTATTAATTTCTATAACTAAAAATTGACATATATACTTTCTTAAGCTTTTCATATTGGCACAAATATTATTATTTGGGCGGCAAACGTTGGCGCCAGACAACATTTGCCGCTAACTACATATTTGTGACGATTTGTACATTATTAGCAAAGACAACATTCTCCAGCCATAGGAAAATAGGCCAAGACTTGAAATGAATTAAAATTAATAAGCCAATAGTTTACATAAGTTAATAAATAGGTCAAATTACTGTTTTCGTCCATAACTTGTCTGGTTATGAACCATAACTTGATAAGTTATTCACAGTTTTTGTCCATAACTTGTCTGGTTATGAACCATAACTTGACAAGTTTGTCCATAACTTGTCTGGTTATAAATCATAACTTGACAAGTTATGGCCTATTAATTTCTATAACTAAAAATTAGCCTATATACTTTCTTAAGCTTTTCATATTGGCCTATTTTCTACTATTTTCCTAAGAGAGAAAAGAGAGAAAACAAAGGGAAATCCAAGGAATCAACTGATTTCGTCAGAATTTCTTCCGTTTAGTCCAGTAGAAACGCAACCCGAGGCATTCTAGCGGAAAATCTCAACTTTTCGAGGTAAGATTTCAGATTTTTCATGAGAAACTGCTTGCTTTTTCGTTTTGATGAATAGTAACTCATCTAAAAAAAAATCTGTAAAATTGAAAAATGAAACCGAGATTTTGTTGGGGACTAGGATAGGAGTTTAATGTGTAATTATGGAAACGATTGAACACAAATTTTTAGATTTACACTAAGAAATCTGAAAACCCTAGAAATGGAGAAAATGTGTTTTGTTCAATTTTATGTTAGAATTTGTGTTCAAGAATATGAATCTTGACTCCAGGTACCGAAATTGGAATTAGAACGAGTTATTGAAAACTCAGGAAACGAGAAAAACAAAGCGAAACTTTGCCGAAATTTAGTTTGAATAATTTGAACTAAAACTGAATTTCAAGAGGAATATGGGATTAAAGTGTGAAAAGAAAGACGTTTCGATAATCGGTGATGGTTAGAAAACTAAACACAATGAGAATTCACAGTTTTGGACCGAAACTGAGAATCAAGCCCATGACTGAGTAACTTGCACGGTTTTAGTGTAAATCCTTGAGATAGGAAATGGTTTGAGGTTGAATACTAAACATAAGGATTGTAGACCTTTCCGAAGTAAATTTCAATGTAATTATTGATCTTAGATTTTAAATCTAACGATCAAAATATTTATGCAATAGGGCCGAATAACGGTTGAAGTCGGAAAGCATCAAGGGAGACAAAGGACACATTATTAGCGAAGCTTCAGTAAGTACAATAGTTTTTCTATGGCTATATCACGAACAAGTTTACTTTTCTATGTTGCACAAAAATTATGCACATAGTAGAATTTTGAATGTTAGATACAATGTGAATTTTAGATACTATGCTAAGTATGTATCTACAAGACTTATGTAATCGTAGAACTTTATTCGGCAAAAAATATGTATCGATGTTAAGTCGAGATCAAACTAAGAGAAATGAAAAGTTAAACTTTAACGAAAAGTTAATCTCATGATAAAATGCTCGATAATGCACAAATTCATAAGATTTAACTAAAAGTTACCATTTCAATGAGCAAATTGATGAACGGTAAGAGACTAAACGTCCTGTTTGTCCTAGCCTTCGAAGGAAAGGTTATTATGAGACTATGAAAGATATGAAACCGTGACTGAGTTGGATTGGTTAGCTACCCCACTCCTCACTAGTTATGCGCGCTATGGTACAACAGGACAGGGCCCATAAGAAGTAAAATGCATGAAAATGAAAAATAGATTCCATTCCATATAAAGGTATGGTATCTGTTAAGAAGAATGAAAAGAGCTGCTTTTGCACTTTATCAGTGTAATCCACCTATGTATGATGGTCAGGCTCACCCAACCAAATTACAGGACTGGCTACACCGAATTGAATATTTGATGGTAGCCTGTGATATTGATGAGAGTGATTGGGTGATTCTAGCCGCCGGCCTATTAGAGTCCGACGCTAGACAGTTTTGGAGAGGTGCGGTGGAGACAAGAAATGCACATGAGGTGCCATAGGACAATTTTTGTAGTTTACTGCTAGCTCAATTTCCACCAAGAAAGGCACCCGTAAGGATGGCACCAGAGGTTGCCTCTACGTCACAGGCTCAACCACATGCTGTGGAGACCGAATTTAGGAGAATGGAGAAGTATATACACAAGGTCGATAAATTTAAGATGCGACCTTATGACACCGTGGCAATCTAAGCTGAATGGTTCTTTAGTGAGATTATGACTGATCACACTATCGAGCTAAAGGAACATGACGCGTGTTTCATATTTTGGAGGGGGTTAACAGAAGAGTTGAGAACTATGGTATTTCCACGATGGGAAGTTACATATACCCTCACCCAGTTTTTAGAGGAAGTAACGCAATTGGAAGAAACATTGGCTATAGAACGGGAGGAACAAGAACGGCGCGTTAGTGAGCGTCAAATGGAGTTTGAACGTATGCAGAGGGAATACCTACGTAGAAATAGATCAGTGGAGGTGTGTTCCGGAATAGAAGTTGGAACAACATCAACACCCCAACAACAAGGACAAGCAAACGTGGATCCCCAAAGCACTGTAAATACAAGTGAAGAAGAAGATCTGGAGGAGGATTTTGGGGAGGCTAATGGGAATTATACAGATGTATAGTATGATGTAGCATTTTGATGACGATGTTACATTGTAGTAATGTAAAAATGTACTATGGATGTATAAGATAATAATACTTGTCTTATGTAAGTAATGAATGATGAATGTATATGTATGATTGAGCGGATATGTTTATGTATGTGTGTACATGTATACAAATGAATCAAATACAGGAAGAAGAAATGCAGTTACCTAAGGAATGCATTTTTTTTTTTCAAATGATAAGTGTGGTTAAAATGCTACAAGAATGCTACCACATTTAATAAAAGTTGTATTATTTTAAAACAACTTTATGTTATGAGATGATGCTAAGATTTATTTAGATTCATACATACACACATATCC
>NW_010357090.1:0-291 GCF_000414095.1 Morus notabilis | reverse complement strand
CGTAAGCCAGCCCAGCGCCACGTGTCGATCACTGCCGCACCGCAGGCCGTGGGACCCAGCTGTCCCCTCGCAGACGCGCGCCTGGCGCGCACCGCCCGCTCTCCGCGCGAGTTCTCCTCACGCGCGCGTCAGGCCTACTTCCTCTCTCTTCCGTGTGGGTCCCGCGTGCCGCGCCCCTCCAGCCAGGTCTCGCCACGTGTCCCACTATTCCCCCACATATGCGCGTTTCCCGCGCACGCTCTCTCTCCGCGCGAGTTTCCCTCCCGCGCGCGTCCAGTTCTCTTCCACGTG
>NW_010357089.1:0-1187 GCF_000414095.1 Morus notabilis | reverse complement strand
GCTCAAATATCTAGTTACGGCGTTTTAATATTTCAGTTACGTTTGGTATGAAGGTTCAAATCAAAATAATTTTAGTTTTAGAACTAGAATCATGATTTATGGTTTAAATTTAAAGTCCAAACCATAATTCTAGAACCAGAATCAGAGCCAGATGTTTGAACCATCCAAAATCAAGGAGGTGGTGATTTTATTTTTTGAGATAGTTCTAGTTTAAAACATCACATCAGAATTTAAACTTTGAACAAGAACTATTCAAACCAAATACTGATTTTTAAAAATTATTTTATACTTTTTGCAAATAAACAAAAATTTAAACCAAAATCATAGTTCCTGACTCTGAAAATCTCATACCAAACGCAACCTTCTTGTTCTTAATTACTAAAAACGACACGAAGCTGGGTGCATCTGTATGATGTAACGACTCCAATACTTTTGTTTCAACTAATAAAACCACTCGGTTTATGTATATGTCACATATTTAACAAATATAATCGAAGTAATTATAAATCTCCAGCATTTACTTGCCTTAGATTCTGAATTGAACTGCTTTTTTAGAAAAAGCTTGCGTTGCTCTTCCAGGAAATTATTGGGAAATAATTTTGAACGACCGATACCAACAGAGGTTTTTAATCTGTCAATGCTTGAGTCTCTGTAAGTGTAGTACCGCCCATCTTATATCACTTGATTTACGAGTTTTCTGCATACACTATGAGTATGTTTTTTTTTTTTTTTCATAGGTTTTAATAAAAAAATTGAGCTGAATTTTAAATTTTTGTGAGGAAAAAACTGTAGCAAAAAGATTGATCAATAGTTATCTGAATTGCGAAAAAAACATGATCTATATTTTTGTTAATAATGATTGTACATACAATTTGCTTTTTGTTTTTTATGGGGAAAAATTGAATTTTATTTTTTTGGTTCTCAATTCCCACAGGACCATAAGTGATGTCGGAACATCCTCGTTCCAGTTGCCATCGTCCCCACACCTTCCCCAAATTAAAACGCTGTACTTTTTTTTTTAAAATTTTTTTTCAGGTTTTCCCATGAATGAGTGATTTTAATCCTAATAGAACTGGAATCAAATATTGTCTGTTGAATGACCTTTTCCTTTCCTCTCTCCTTTTGCAGGATACTGAGGAACTGTTCAATCAATGGTTCAATCCCCATGTTCATTAGTGAGTCTTCAT
>NW_010357088.1:0-1120 GCF_000414095.1 Morus notabilis | reverse complement strand
GGATGGCATTTTTTTTTCTTTTACTTTAGTTGTTACTAATGCCAAATAGATATGGAAGGACTCGTGAGAAAAAAAAAGGTAAATAGTGACGTTTAGAAAAGAAATTTGTACTAAAATTTGAATTATAATTCGTGACTCGTTAAAATATTTTTTCTCATAAAAAAATACATAAAATAAAAATAATTTTAAATTTATAAATCAAATATCGTGACGAATCAACGTAAAATTTGACATTTTATATAACAATAGAGAAAAGAAAAAGCGGAGGGGAGCGAATCTCGAGAGAGAGAATAGCGTGTGAGAGAGAGTGAAAACACTGTAGAATATTGGTTTGAGAAGCAGAATTGATAGGAGAAGTAAAACTTGAAATTGGGTTGTTCGGTTTAAACTAAGGGCCGTTTAGTTCGCTAATTTAAATTTTTAATTTGAGTTTATATGTGACTTCATGTGATAACTTTTTACTATAACAAAAAAATTAGATGTGACTGATTTTAAAAGCCTTTTACTATAGCAAAACTCGAATCGGTGAAATGAACAATGCCTAAATTTTACAGATTGGAATCGCAAAGCCCGCTTGGATTGGCCAAAATTGGCTGAACTGCCCAACCAAACACGCTAATAAGGTAATCTTAACAAATATCTCTTAAAAGTGTATTAATAAGTATTTTTATATTTTACTCTTAATTCATAACTTTTTTAGTCAAATAATTACACTAATAAAAGGGTATTTATCAAGAATAAGTAGTAAAATTCAAGCTCATACACTTTTAAAGGTAAATTTTACAATTTTCTCCGCTATAATTAAGCTTTGATCATATATGAAGACGTTTGGTTCATGGATTAAAATCATGTGATTAAAACTATTTTTTATTTATGTGTATTTTTTGTAAGAAAAAATACTGTAACAAATCATGAACCGTGATTCAAATCATGGTTTGAATCCTCCAACCAAACATCCTGTGTTACGAGATTGAGATGATCACCTACAGATTCACTCTAACCATTTGAGTTTTTGCGTCAACATCAATTATGTTTTTATTTGATTTCCACCAAAATGGTATCAACAAAAATACAAGCAACTTTATTTTTTGTTTAAAAAAAGAATACAAAAAGAATTTAA
>NW_010357087.1:0-999 GCF_000414095.1 Morus notabilis | reverse complement strand
ATATTACGAGTCTGAATTTTAGATTGGGAAGATTGTAAATTTTAAATTTAATTAGGGTTATTATGGGTATTGTGAAAGTTTTATTAATTGTACTATGGTGATTCCCGCACAATCTAAAAGCTAAAGTTATCTTTAGGCTGCTTTTGATTTTGGCTGTAGATTCTTAAAAAATATTTTAAAAAATATTTTTAATGAGATTTACCAAACACTAAAATCAACTTCTGCTACAAGTAAAAATTGATTTTAAGAGAGAAAAGTAATACCAAACTATGCCAATAAGAAGTTCAAGATAAATACTTTGTCATATCATTTCATTTATTAAGGATTTAGTCGGCGCAGTGATAACTGAACATTCCTCATATTGAAACTGAAAGTTTCGAAATGGCACATTTTGATTTTAGGTTTAAGCAATGCTGCTGATTTTAGTGAATAAATGACTTTCGATACCTTTAATAGATCTTTTCTTTTGGGAATTTTGACAAATAGTGTTATATCATCCATATTGCGGAAAAAAAAAAAAGACTGCTGCTTACCCACCTTGATCTACAAACACTTACAAATAGGAGAAAAAGAAAGAATAAAGTACTTGCAAATAATTTTTTAATAATATAAAGAGAACTTAGTGTTTTTCTTTTAATGGAAAAGTGAATATATTGTTTTTTTATTGAAATATATTGTTTTTTAGGATAAAGGAAATTTGTCTTTATGTAAACAACTTAAAGAGAGAGGGAATAAGTCCACTTTCTTTAAAAGTAGCAATTTTTAAAGACATTCGGCACAATACCAGGGACCCCTAGATCAATGAACTTGGCACATTGAATTACACAACATTAAAAAACAATAATATATATATATATATATTGCTCGAATATTTATATATAAATATAAATATAAATATAAATGGTTGTTGACATTTCAAGCGTGAAGATTGACATCACTCACATAGCATGCATGGAACATGAAGTCATTTATCATCAACTAACTATTTTAATTATAGGA
>NW_010357086.1:0-736 GCF_000414095.1 Morus notabilis | reverse complement strand
TTTTTAATTATAATAAAATTTAAATTAACAAAATGAAATAGATATTCGATTCTCAAGAAAACAATACTTCCGTAGACATACGAAAAAGGAAAAGGTAATTTGATTTTCAGCTTTTCAATGTCATGGGGTACTTTCTTTCAGCTTAGAAGTTAGAACTGACAAGAGGCAGTACTTAAGTGATAATACAATGAAAAGAAATGTGTCTTAATTTGGCTTTTTATTATAATTAAATTAACACAGTACATATGGTAATTATTAAATAATAATCCCACAGTTATTTACTCCATATCAAAATGGAATCCTCATTAAGTTGATGCTACTGGAGGTGTGAGGGAAAAGATGAGTCACGAATCCAAGGATGACATAAGCCTCTGCCCCCTAAAAATTGTCAAGCATCACTGGATGGGAACACCAGATATATAATTTTTCTTAGATAAATTTTAATACCATATATCCACTGCCACTTCCTCATCTTCCATTGTTATTATACCCCTTTCTTTCTCTCTCTTTCTCTCTCTTTCTCTCTCTCCTTGCCATACTTTAAATTTTTTTTTTTTTAAAAAAAAAACCCCCTTATCATTCAATCCCTTATTTAAGACCAACCCATCCCCACATCTTGAATCCCTCTACCAGATACATATAGACACATATAAGAAGTATTTCCATTATTGGTCAAGTCAATTATTTTCTGCAATGATTTTCACCAGTGAGCTAGAAGAGGAGGCTGCAAATCATG
>NW_010357085.1:0-1140 GCF_000414095.1 Morus notabilis | reverse complement strand
ATATATATATATACACACACACATGACTGACTTGTGTATATACATATATATATTATGCATTCATATATATATATATATATATATAATTTGATGCATTGACTCTAGTATTAACGGAAGAATATTATATATAACAACTCCGTATATAGTTCTACTCCCCAACCAATTGTGCCAGCAAGATTTTTCAGTAAATCCAGCGAATAATGTTTTTCGAAACAAGCATTGAAACAACAAACAATAATGGATGTCTCTGAATCTTGAAACAACCGTTTTAATTAACTTTTATAATTGTTCTCCAATAGATATGTTCTTTCAATCTATATATATGGATCTCTCTTTCCTATATACGTACATTTCCAAAATGAACCTACCGGGCTTTAAAAAAATATATATATTAAGGTTAGGGATTTAACTCTCCATACTTTATGGTGGAACTAAGTGTAGAATTATCATTAGATTATAATTGCAACCACAAGCCAAAATTTTCTCTAAAAAAAAAGAAGAGAAAAAACTTTACATAAATATATATATATAAAATATGGATGCATGCATCAATAACTCATTGAAAATCTTTCATCATGAGAATACAAAATAAATAAAAAAATAGTATATTTGTCTTTTTATAGATTTGAGCCCTTAGATTTATCAAAATATGTTAATAAATCAGTTGCATATAATTAATTCTCATATAATTATTTTTAATGTAATGCAATTATAGAACAATTGATTTTAGAAAATTTCATATGAGATATGTACTAGTAACTAGTGAGGTAGGGTGTCTCTGTCAAACAAGGAGTGTCTCACCTCTGCTTCTCCTTCATCCTCCCCATCCACATATATGAGATGCATGCATGCAACCAAAAGTAGTAGTAGTGAATATTAATTTGTTTTTTTCATTTGTTGTATATGCACATTTTTTTCTTTATTTCTTTTGGCGTTTGGTTTCTGAAAATAGTGGACCCTCCTCTAGATTCCGTGTTAAGATCTACTTTCTACTAATGGATGCGTTCAGCCTTATCAATACCTTATATAGTATTATTCTGGTTTTTATATCTACCGTTTATTCTACGGGTGTGCATCAAACCGTCCAAACCACCGGATCAAACCAAACCAAATAATAATTAGTTTAATATAGTTTGAATT
>NW_010357084.1:0-1542 GCF_000414095.1 Morus notabilis | reverse complement strand
GAACTGTGTGCAGATTCTCAGGCGTATCATTTGGTGCTTTCATTACTGCGATTGATGGCGGATTCCGATCTCGTCACCGCGGTCAAGGCGCTTCAGGCGCAGCTCGAAGGTCAGACTCTCTCCTTTCATCAGACCTTACAGCAATTTATGACCACAGTGGACTCTCATATGGAGGACTTACGTTCTCAACTTCCCGGTTTCTCGGGGTCTCCGGCGAGTTCGTCTGGCCCAGCGCCTCCTGCGCCGCTGTCGTTCGATGCTTTTGCAGGGGGTACTGACATTACCCCATTCTTGCGATCGCTGAAGATGGAGGTTCCCTAGTTTGACGGTTCTTATCCTATGGGTTGGATGTTCCATATTCAGGAGTTCTTTGATTTCCATGGCACTCCAGAGTCGCTCCGCCTCCGCATTGTGTCCTTTCATATGGATGGTCGAGCCGCTGCGTGGTATCAATGGATGAAGGACCTGGAGCGAGTTTTTGCTCAACCTGAAGCATCGATTTGGTGCTTCCATGTATGAAGGCCATCAAGGTAACCTTTCCAAACTTACTCAAACTGCTTCCGTTGCTGAAATTCAATCCGCATTTGAGGAATTGATGAATAAGGTTACTGGAATATCTGAGCCCTTGTTGGTTAGTTTCTTTATTACGGGTCTCAAACCTACGATCCGTCGGGAATTGTTGTTTTTCCAGCCTTCCACTTTGATGGAGGCCTTTGCTCTAGCTCAAGCATATGAGGCACGTAACGAGGAGATCACACCCACTTTCCGATCACCCCCCACTTCCAAATGGTTGTCTTCACCTTCCCTCACAAACAAACATAACCTGGGCCCTCCAACACGGGTTCCCAGGCCTTACCCACATGGCTACTCCACCAACTGCACCACCCTTGTTACCCACACCGAACCTCCCAATTCGTCGCCTTAGTCCGGCGAAATTGCGCAAAAAAGGGGAAAAGGGGTTATGTTATAACTGTGACCAAAAGTATAGTGCCAACCATCGCTGTCGCAGCAAATACCTGATTATGGTCGCAGTAAATACCTGATTATGCTAGGGACAGATGATGAGACCGATCTAGAGGAGGACCCTCTGCCACCCGAACCAGAGGACGATGGTGTTACCAGTGATATTTCTAGTTTGAATGCTCTAGCAGGCCAGGGCAACCCACGCTCCTTGCGTTTGATTGGCGAGATAGGACACAACCAATTTCACGTCCTCATTGATAGCGGAAGTACTCATAATTTTGTGAAACCTGCATTGGCTGAACGCTTGGGGCTTGCCATCCAACCCACGGCCAAATTTCGGGTATATAGTGGCAATGGTGATTATTTGTTATGCCAATATGTGTGCCCTCAGGTGGCTTTATTTTTTCAGGGTAATGAATTTGTCTTGGATTTGTTTGTCCTACATATTGAAGGCCCGTCCTTGGCATTCAATGGTTACAGCAACTCGGCAGGGTGGCCCATGACTATTCAGCCCTGTCCATGGAATTTTACTGGCAGGGAAAACAGGTGCTTCTTCATGGGGATTTGGCTACTGTACCT
>NW_010357083.1:0-1155 GCF_000414095.1 Morus notabilis | reverse complement strand
TGATTTGATCTCTTATAGCTTTATATCCACTTTCTTTTTTTTTTTTTTTTAGATGAATACCCATTCTCGATTGGTTATATAAAAATCATTTTGGGTGTCAAAGGGGAAAAAGGAGAGACAATTACACTACGTGTCTCAAATTAAAATTTAATAAAATTTTTAAGATATTAAAAAATAACAAAAGTTACATAGTAATCGTCATAATCATATTACATTTTGTATTATATAATTATGTAGTCGTTATTTTAATTTTAGTGATATCAAATTTTGTTATTCTTAAACTATTTAAAAAATTAATATTTTTGAACTGTACTGATGGTTTTACTATTTAAAATATTTAAGTCTTATTCATTTCACCGATTTAAATTTTTAATTTTAAATTTTTACAATAAAAAATTCTCAAAAAATATAATATTTAACTTTTTCTGTTATAATAAAAAGTTTTTAAATTTATAAAATGAACCAAGCTTTAAAAAATTTGGTGTTATTTGTTTTCTTGGTGGCCGAATATTTGGGCTTGTATTATGGCACAGTGAATGTACTTTTTTCTTTAAAGCCTAAAAGAGGAAAAGTCATGTTGTTTAGTTTGATGTTTTTCATTTATTTATTAATTTATTTTATTATTAAAGACATGGCGGCTTGTTGGCGATGAAAGCAGTGACTGTGAGGGCGGCTTAATGAAGAGGTATGCTGCGTATAAATAATCATCAATCATGTCTGTCTGTCTCTCTGGGTGGAGCAGAAGAAGGCTGAAAAGTGATGAGAAAAAGGTTGGATGAATTGGCTGGCCTATAGATGTGATATGAAATCATATGATGAAGAACTTTGGGCTTTTTAGCTTTTTAGGGGCCTGTAGATACTTGGGTTTTCCAGCCCCAGGGCCCGTGATCTGTAATTCTCCCTATTTTAGGGGAAAATTAAGAAATTTGTATTTTGTCATCTTAGATCCTGTTCATTTCACCAATTTGAGTTTAAAATTTAAGTTTTATTACAATAAAAAGTTTTCATAAATAATCACATCTAATTTTTTTACTACAGTAAAAAGCTCTCAAATAAAATTACATCTTAACTCGAATTACAAACTCAAATCAGCGAAGTGAACGGACCCTTAACTCACCTCTCTTTTATAGACCTTCGTTTCGTGTCCATTCTTCT
>NW_010357082.1:0-513 GCF_000414095.1 Morus notabilis | reverse complement strand
GTTTTAGAGTGGTTTTAGTAGTTAATTTATGTATTTTTAGTTGATTTTATAGATTAGCATCATTTGGAGTTCGTATGTGAGCGTTTGAGTAATTTTTAGAGCTAAATTGAGATTGGAGAGCCTCGGTCTTGAAAGATGGCACCTAGGCCTTGAAATGGTTCATTTGCAGTACAAAAATCCGAGAGAAGAGAGCCTAGGCTTTTACAATGGAGCCATGGTGCCAAATTATGCAATGAAGCAATTTTTCGCCCAGGGCCACGGCGCCCAAATAGTAGGGCCACGGCTCTACTTCTAAGCATTGTGTGGATAGGCTATTTTTCAGGCCAGGGCCACGGCGGCCAAATAGTAGGGCCGCAGCGCTACTTCGAAAATTTTGCCAACTTGAGTTTATTTGAGTTCCGAAAATTTGTAAAAATGCCACTACGATTCCAAACACTAATAGGATTTTTAGGGTTATATTCACAGATCTTTTGGCCAAGAAAAGGAGAGAAGACGACTCTACGAAGGAGAGGA
>NW_010357081.1:0-1121 GCF_000414095.1 Morus notabilis | reverse complement strand
TAAAGTGAACGGGCTCTAAGTATCTCTAATGTAACGTTAATGTGTCAATTATAAATTTTTGAGTGTAAAAAATAATTTTTAATATAATGTTATTTATTGTGTTAAATTTTTTATATGTATATTGTGATAAATTTCACATTAAGTATAGTATATGAAAAAATTAGTATTTAATTATTATTAGTTAAAATGTTTACTTTTTCATGTAATTATTGTAATTTTTATATTTTTTAATTATTTTAAAAATAAAATTTTACTTTTATAATTTTTAAAACTTAATGATTATGAAAAAAAATAAATTTAACATTTTAAATAGTATTATGCAACTATGTTATACTTTTTAATATTAAATATATAATTAATATTAACATTTTTATTGAGAATGGTCTTACCGTATCAACAATTTGACGGATATTCTTTTGACCGCGAATAAACAAAGGCGGTCAAAAACAAATATTAAGCACTGCAAAACCTGGTAGGGGAAAGAGAAAATTGGTCTAAAGATGATTTAGAAATAATAGATCAATCAGTAGGGTCTTCTAATTCAGTAATCCAATCTGATATAAATATTCGAAAATAAAATCTAAAGTGTTATCTTGTAATTGTAAGCCTGCATAGAAGCTTTTGTTTATCATTTTTATCTGTTTTTCGTAAAAACAAAATTATCTTGTCATGTCCCTGAGTATCGAATAAACTGGGTTGGCATTTTTTTATTTATATTTTTTAATTTTTGCACTTGAAATATACAGTATATACCTATCTAAGAATCTAGTATATGTAGCCCATATAAAAACAATCTTCTCACGTGATATTAAATTTATACGTCTTCTTACTGTTTGTTTGTTGCATAATAAAATAAAGGAAGAAAGAGGGAAATAGATTAAGAGTATGTTCTTTTGTTTAAAAAATTTAAAAAAAATAATTCAAGTTTCAATTTTATTCAAGTTTATGTTTTTTTAAGTTTCAAATTTATTCAACTTTACTCAACTTTATTTAAGTTACAACTTCAACTTAAGTTATAATTCAAATTCAACTCAAAAACTACACTCAAGTTACACTTCAAAAAAACAATCCCTAAGACTTTAGATGAATTAAAATTAATAGGTCAATAGTTTACATAAGTT
>NW_010357080.1:0-2209 GCF_000414095.1 Morus notabilis | reverse complement strand
TATATATATTAAGAAAGAGGTAGAAAACGACAAATGACTTTGACATCAGCAAACGAAAGTGCGAGCGAGAAATAGCAAATGACACAAAACGTAAAAATATCTTACTATGTTTTGGAACAGTGCACAAACGAGAACTATACAGTAATAGATATTGAATAAATAGATAATAGATAAACAAATAATAGTTTTTCACAGAGATTTCTTTTTCTCTGTTTTTTTTTTCCTTCAATTCTTTAGATGCAACACTTTTACCTTTCTTTTTTTTTATTATTTTAACAAAATAATCCCTATACTCTCAAAATATTTACAATTAAGTTCTTTCTGTCAAATTTTTAACCGAATGAATCACCTAAAAGTCAAGTGGTTATGTTGGCTATGAGTTTGAATGTACTGGATCCTAAGTTCAATTTTTTTTTTTTAAAAAAAGACTATCAATTGCTATTCACGTACACTGATACATGTGTATAAAAATAAAAGGAAAAGTGTATAGTAAGGGGCGTTATTTTCCCTACTTAGGGTGAATTCAAAGTGGCACTATGAGTAAAAATTAGGGCCCAAAATAATCTTTCTTAAGAAGTAAAAATAAGGACTATTGATTAATCCTAAACACAAATTAAAAATAATAATACTAAAAAAACACTTTTCTTCTTCAACATAAACGGCACCATATACCGTCAATGCGCCGCCGCACGTGCCACCGCCGACTAGCGCACATTGCCTCCCATGTCGACACTACCCCATCCAACGTGATCAGAAACACCTTATATCTTCGACATCGCTGTTGTTCTTTTCAAGACCCATAATTTTGTGCCTATTTCTAAGGAATGGCTTCTTGTTGAATCTCAAATACCTGTTTGCATGGACAATCTGTTTTCATTAACTATCAAATTCATGGTGTTATTTCTTAACGTATTGTTTTTATTTTGGAGGGATCAGAAAAAATCTGTATTGTTCATTTCATGCTCGAAGACTAGGATGGTGGATTATTGAATATAGACAAGAAAGAGTTTAATTTGAGTAATATACCATAGGACGTTCAAATATTAAAGATTTGGGATACTTTTTTTCGAAAATTAAGGTTCTGTTTTGTCAGCTAATTATATCCTCCAAAATGATCGATTTATAAAAATGATTGTCGTACTACATAATCACCCTGGCTTTTGATCCATGGCGAATATCTTTTTTAAGTGTAAGTGTATATGTTATTTAATACTTGTGAAATTGTAACAAGAGTAATACTTTTCACAATAATTATCTTAAGTGTACGTAAAAAGTGTTGCGTTTGTTTAAAAACCTTAATTATCTTTTTAAATTGCGTTTTCACAATAATTATCTTGAGTGAAATTAACATTAGGAGCAACTCGGGGGAGCTTCACGGGGCGGAATGTGTATAACACACTTATCATAATCTAACAATAATGGTTTTTCGTTACTTGGTCTCTAAAATAATGCAAAATAAGTTACGACGCAGGTTTCAGAAACCCGTTATAAAACTTTCCCGCGTTTTCTCGGCGGCCAAACAAGGTAATATGTAAACAGGAAAAGAAAACGAAAAAAAAAAAGAAATAAAATACGAAAGTTAAGCTGAAAAGGGGAAGAACTAGTTCTTACCCGTGCGGTTTTCTGAGGAAGATTGGGAAAGGCTGAGAATTAAAAAATGCTTCTTTTTATAATTTTTCTTTTCCTTTTTGATTGTGTTTTTTTTTTAATGAGAAAAAGGTTGCCGAAGCTGTCCAAGTTAAGGGAAGAAAGGCGGTGATCAACCCAAAACGATACCAAACTTTGTCGTTTTTAGCTCTTCTTCTTCTTCTTCTTCATGGGCTCTTTGACTGGCCGTAGTTGACTGTTGAAGCCCAGCTCATGATTGTTAGGACTTTGACGGGTTTCAATATGGGCTTTTCGACCCATACAAACTTACGTGCATGGTCCAGAGGGAGATTTAAGAGGCGATTTGGAGATTTGAGAAAATTATAAAATTTACTCAAGTTATATAACTGAATTTTTACGCTTTATTCTTAATTAATATTATTTTATTAATATAGTTATTTGATGATGAGAGTATAAATTAAGAGTAAAAGTAAAAATCATGGCCACCACAATCTAAGGCAGTATTTGTTTCCTTTATAAAATTTTTTGGTAGAATAAAAAAATTTATGAAGTTTTTTTTTTTAATATTTAAACCATAAAATTATTGAAATACATTCAAAGT
>NW_010357079.1:0-1475 GCF_000414095.1 Morus notabilis | reverse complement strand
AAAAAAAAAAAAAAAGGTTATACGTACTAACAGTGTTAGTTTATCAATCCATCTTAAAAATTTAAGTTCTTAAAAGGTGGGCCAATAATAATTTTATACTTTAACACTCCTCCTCACGTGTGGGCTGGACAATGGGTAATCGTATGGATCAATAAATTAGAAAGCCCAACACGTGAATATTAAAAGCCTGAGATATATTAAAAACTCAACACATGATGACAATTTAAATGAGAATAAAGAGTACAATTACGAGAGTTTAAACTCATGACATCTTACTCTGATACCATGTTAATTTATCAATTCATTCTAAAAATTTAAGTTTATTTAAGAGGTGAGTCAATAATAATTTTATACTGACCCGTTAACAGTTAACTAATAAAGAAGGTACACGACTAGGGATCTGTAATCCATTCACTCACAAAAGAACTTTTGTATTTTTTTCAAGTTGATCAAAAAGGAACGAAGGTATTAATTGGGACTTTCTTTTTTATAGAAATTGAAAAAATAAACTATAAAAATTATTTTTAATTGTAAAATTAATATTAAAAATTATTTTTTATATATTTATTAATTTGATGTGATTTTAATTATATTTAACGGTTAAAATTATTTTTAATCCTACCAAAAAAAAAAAGACCCGTCCCCGTCCTAATTACAGAGAATAAGAAAAGAAAAAGGAGGCACGTCTCAGCAAACCATGTGAAATTTTGTCGTAGGGCAGCTTGTTTGTTTCCCATTTCAAAAAATTTAAAGCAGTCCTTACTCCTTCCTACTTGTTTGCAGTTGCCGATTTGATCTAGTGGGACAACATGTGTTTGATATTCAAGGCCATCATTTCATTCTCTTTCACCAATATTACATATTTGATTATTGATACAAGGAAAGAAATCAAGTGGGTCAGTCTGAATTGTTTTTTCACGGCTATGAAAATTAATAAGTAGCTAGGTTTTTTCACGGCTATGAAATCAAGTGGGTCCGTTCATTTAATGACACGTGTACGGTCACGACTTATATTTGCAAGAATGACACGTGTACGACGAGCACCAAACTTATAGAAATATCAAATTGTGTAATTAATTAAGTTGACCCATAAAAACTTATAGGGTCAAAACCCAAGGAGCCACGTCACGTGCTTCGAAGATTTGCTAGATCATAATTGTTAATTAATTAGCAAGCCCAAATGATGATTGATCAAATCAGCATTAAAAGGACAAAAAATTTTCCCATCAATCCCTTTCGTTCTCTTCATTTGCCAAGATACTTCTCCTTACTATGGATTATTATATATAATGATGTATCCACTTGTAGGATTGTAATTTTCTGTCCTCTATTGACCAACACCATCCTTTTGATCTGTACTTCATAGAGGCACTCGTTCAAATTACGTTTATTTATCTCAGTTTATTTTACCAATTTAAATTTAAAATTTATTATAATAAAAAAAATTTAAAAATAATTATATTTAATTTTTTTAT
>NW_010357078.1:0-1050 GCF_000414095.1 Morus notabilis | reverse complement strand
AAACCCACCCAACAAAACCCGCAAAAAAATCCCTTAAAAAAAACACCCCGAAAAAAGACTCCCCCAAAAAAACACCCGAAAAAAACCCAAAAAAAACCCCACAAAAAAAAACACATAATGAAACACCCCAAAAAAAAAACCCACAAAAAAAACCCTGAAAAAAACCCAACGAGAAAAACCCAAAAAAACACCCCGAAAAAACTGAAAAAAAAACCCAAAAAACCCCCCCAAAAAAACCCCCAAAAAAAACCCACAAAAAAAACCCCGAATAAAACCCACAAAAAAAACACCGAACAAAAAACACCCCCAAAAAAATCCCACACAAAAACCCCCCCAAAAAAACACCCGAAAAAAAAACCCTGAATAAAACCCCCAAAAAAGCACCCACAAAAAAACCCAAAAAAAAAACTCCAAAACCCAAAAAAAAACCCCGAAAAAACCCCCGAAAAAACCACCAAAAAAACACCCACAAAAAAATCTCCCAAAATAAACCCCCAAAAAAACACCAGAAAAAACCCCGGAAACCCCCCAAGAAACACCCGAAAAAACCTAAAAAACAAGCCCCAAAAAAAACCCCCCCAAAAAAAAAACCCCTAAGAAAAACACCCAAAAAATACCCCCCAAAAAAAAAACCCCTAAGAAAAACACCCAAAAAAAACCCCGAAAAGCCCACAAAAAAAACCCCCCAAAAACACAGAAAAAACCCCAAAAAAACCCTCCAAAAAACACCCGAAAACACCGAAAAAACCCACCCATCAAACCCCCTAAAAAAAAACCACCCTAAAAAAACCCCAAAAAAAAACCACCCAAAAAAACCTTGGAAAAAACACCCTAAAAAACCCTGAAAGAACCCCCAAAAAATCCCTAAAAAAAAACCCACAAAAAAACCCCCGAAAAAAGACACCCCCAAAAAAATCCCCCAAAAAAAACACCCGAAAAAAAACCCCCAAAAAAACAACTGAAAAAAAACCCCAAAAAAAAAACATAACGAAACACCCCACAAAAAAAAAAAAAACCCAGAAAAAAACCCAACGAAAAAAACCGAAAAAA
>NW_010357077.1:0-1391 GCF_000414095.1 Morus notabilis | reverse complement strand
CGTTGTAAAAAATGGTTCCAGAAAATGCTTTTCAGAACGACTCTTTTTGCGACAACACGTGTCATCAGAAAAAAGGGTTCTAGAAAATTCTATCAAGGATGACTGTTTTTTACGATGACAGTTTTAATAATGTCGTCACAAATAACTGGAGATTTAATTTTCTCCAAAAAAAGGGCGGAAACTTTGGCGGTTTCCTCAAAATTATTTGCGACGACATTGTTAAATTATCATCGCAAAAAATGAACCAGGGTATATTCCTCAAAAATATTCTCATAAATATTAATGAGGTGAAGAAGAATGCCGTCATTTTAACCTTAATTACGACGACGATTTAATCTTTGTTGCGATGACACAATGTCGTCACAAAAAACAACCTGCATAAACGAAATCGCAGACTTCCTTCCGCCATTTTTCTCGGTGAGCCTCTTGCGTTTTTCCTTACTCTCTCAAACCAAAACCTCCAAAAACACTGAAAATAGCTTAAAAATATCGTTCTCTCCTCAAATCTTTCATTTGAGGAGAAAAAAAGTCAAAGAAAGTAAGTATTTGTTAATAATTTATTCAATATAAATGTTAATTTGATAATCGATTATACTATATTCATATACATTTAGACTACTATACAGTCTACCATAGGGACTCAACAGCCGATGTTCATCAACGATAACTGGGGAGACATGCACCGTCGTGGGGATACTTGGGTTAATCCCCAAGTTGAGCAGACTTTTGTAAGTATACTCGTAATGTTTATTATATATATTTTTTATTTAAATCGTATTATGTATTTAATTATTTTTCTTATAATATTTGTAGTATCGGATGGAGGGAGAAAGAGAAACGCAGATCCCGACACAGTCTGCTACTTCTGGATCATCCGCAGTAAGAACAGTTAACGAGGAGGATATTATGGAGCAGTTTCTGGGCACTCGCATAGGACACAAGACTAGAGTGGGTCGCACACTCTCACAAAAAGTTTATCAAGGGGATGCGTTGTCATTTGGCTCACGCTTGGCAAGATCTTCTACGACACGTTCTGACCCACACGTAGAAGAATACTTACAACAGAGTTACCAGTAAAACCTCCAGTTGTACGAGAGCGTCAGAATGATGCAGGATTTCATCACTCAAATGCACCCCAACATGACTTTCCCAACGGTTACTCCTCATGTGCCGTATGTCCGTCCAGGTCATTCGCCTCTAAATCCTTCTGATAATAACAACGATAATTCTAGTGATGCTGCTAATTTAGGAGATTAAATTTTTATTAATATAACAATTTGTACTTCTGCACAATTCTACTATAATTACATTTTTATTTTATTTTATTAATTAATTTTTCTAATAATAATTTTTATTTATATTATTTATTATTTATTTTATTTTATTTAATT
>NW_010357076.1:0-463 GCF_000414095.1 Morus notabilis | reverse complement strand
TTTTTGATTTACGTGTATTTTTTGTGAGAGAAAATATTGTAACGAACTATGAACCATAATTCAAATCATGGTTTGAATCTTCCAACCAAACATTCCCTTAAGAAAACTGATGATTTGATTCTGTCTATTGATCAAATGGAAATTCGGAAGTGTTTTGCTTAGGGACTGTTTAGTTCGTTAATTCGAGTTGAGATGTGACTTTATGTGAGAGCTTTTTACTGTAATAAAAAAATTAAATATAACTGTTTTTGATAATTTTTTACTGTAATAAAACTTGAATCGGTAAAATAAATGGTCCTTAATTTACAATTTTTCCCGAATGGTTCAACTTGTCATTTCGATAGAAAATGGGATCTAGTACGGGGAATCTCACTCCTCCGGGGATTATTGATAGATTTGAATAAAAAAAATTTAAAAAATTTTATGAGATAAAATAGTAGTAAAAAGATTTCAAGTTCCGGAG
>NW_010357075.1:1245-1804 GCF_000414095.1 Morus notabilis | reverse complement strand
GGTTGTTCCGGGGTTGTCCTGCGGCTGTACTAGGGCTGCCCCGAGGCTGCGCCGGGGCTTACCTGGGCTTGTCCAGGGGCTGTAACGGGGCTATACCGGGGCTGCCCCGTGGTTGTCTCGGGGCTGCCCTGGGGCTGGACCAGGGCTGTCCCGGGGCTGTACTGGGGCTGCACCGGGGCTGTCTCGGGGCTGTCCCTGGGCTGTCCTGGGCTCTCCTGGGGGGGCTGTACCGGGGCTATACCGGGGCTGCCCTGGGACTGTCCCGGAGTTGTACCGGGGCTGACTCGGGCCTGGACCGGGCCTGACACGGGGCTGTCCCGGGGTTTCCCGGGGCTGTCTCGGGAAGTTCCGTAGCTGTTTCGGGGTTGTACCGGGATTGTCCCGGGACTGTACCGGGGTTGTTCTTGGGCTATCCTGGGGCTGTACCGGGGCTGCCCTGGGGATGTCCCGGGGCTGTCCAGGGGCTGTCCCGGGGCTGTACCGGGGCTGTCCCAAAGTTGTATCGGGGCTGCCCCGGGGCTGTCCTGGGGCTGGCCCGGGGGCCTACCGGGGCGGGCCC
>NW_010357075.1:0-302 GCF_000414095.1 Morus notabilis | reverse complement strand
GCTGTCCCAGGGCTGTGCTGGGGCTGCCTCTGGGTTGTCCCGGAGCTGTACCGGGGCTGCCCTGGGGCTGTACCGGGGCTGCCCCGGGCTATACCGGGGCGAGCCTGGGGCTAACCCGCGTCTGTCCCGGGGCTTTACCAGTTCTGCCCCGGGGCTGTACCGGGGCTGTATCGGGGCTATCCCGGGGTTGTCCCGGGGCTGTACCGTGGCTGTGTCGGGGCTATACCGGGCTGTGCCAAGGCAGCCCCGGGGCTGTCCTGGAGCTGTACCGGGGCTGTCCCTGGGCTGTACCGGGGCTGTGC
>NW_010357074.1:0-1276 GCF_000414095.1 Morus notabilis | reverse complement strand
TGTTCCTCTACTACTTATAATAACACTAAATGCTCATCACATAACGAGATATATATATATATATATATATATATATATACACACATACACACACATCATACATGGTGCTAAAGCTCACTAGTTTATCTTTCATATTTAATTCTCTATTATGAAGCACCTCCAATGTTTGGCAACGTAGAACTTAATCGGGTTTGGTAGTACTTTTTCTCACTGTCCATACAATTATTCCGATAATGGCTTCTAATTAAAAAAAACAAAAAAGACGTTTAAATCTTGGTCAATATAGATTTTTAGGCATATCTTATCTTACTTTTAGAAAGTTGGCTCAACTTGTGAGTAGTAGTTAGTTTTTTACTTTTGTAAACCTGACTGATGTAAAGTGTATTGTTGATTTAAGGATCTGTATACACCGTTATTGTTGATTCAATAATGACGAATAATGGCACATTATAAAAAAAAATTTACAGTTCACAAGTTTATGTTAAAACACGAATACAATATGATTAATGAATGAAGTTTATGACACAATATGATTAATTTAGACACGAACATAATACGATTAATAAATGTGAAAAAAAGCTAAACACGGAAACAAAACATATAGGCAAGTACAATAATATTATTTAGAGATGTTATTTACCAATATGATATTAATCATTATAAGTAAAGATTACATCACAATAATTTAATAGGGTGTTAAAGCTTAGTAACATGACAGTTAATGGGCAGGCGTTCAAATCTCTACATTATCGAGAAACGAGAATATTTTAGGATTTGGTCAAGTAGCAAAGCTTAGAATAAGAACATTCCAGCTGAGATTAGAGAGGAAAAAAAAGGAAAAGGAGACAAAAATAAATACGCAGAACCTAGTCAAGATTCTGCCCCATTCTAATCGACACATGCTCGTCCCTGATTGATCGCTCGCGGCTGACGTGGCTGCCACATAATTTTCTCATGTTTTTTAACCATTTATTTTCACCATTATTATTAGGGAGAATTTCCTTATTAGTAAAATTATGTTTTAAATTATCAAATCTATAACAACACTATTCTTTGAGCTTTTGATTTTTTTTTTTGTTCAAAAGTGATTTTGATCAAATTTAAGACTTCGTTCATTTCACCGATTTGAGTTTAGAATTCAAATTTTGTTATAGTAAAAAGTTTTCAGAAACAATCATATTTAACTTTTTTATTATAGTAAAAAATTCTCACATAAAGTCACATCTTAACTCAAATCAACGAACTAACTTATCTTCTGGTATCGTGTGATATTTTG
>NW_010357073.1:0-610 GCF_000414095.1 Morus notabilis | reverse complement strand
AACCAATTCAATCTCCGTTTTTCACTCCAAAGAACACCCTTTTTGGATTCCAATCTAAAGATGCCAACAAACATCTTTTCGCAAGAAGAATTCATCATCAATCAAACCAGGCAGAAAAAGAAATAAAAATAGATACTCATAAAAAAAAAATTTACATGCAAATCATTCGGTCAACAGCCTCTCTTGTCGTCCCGTGTTCATCCAGCAGGTATACTCTCCAGCCCCTGTGTTCACATAAGAAAAAGTTATAAAGAAAATTCGTCAAAATGTTACATTAATGTTTCCCCAAGGAATATTATAACCTTAAACTCGTATTTAGTTATAAAAAAAAAAAAAAAAACAGAGAGAAAATGGTGTAACCTATGAGCAGCTCGAACAGCAAGCCTGCCGGCAACACTTCGAACTTTGTTAGACTGAGGCGTCTCCTTCCCATCACTCGATTTCGGAAGCCCAATTATAAATTCATCAGCTTCCTACACTTTTTAATAGTTTCTCATTACTATCATTTTCCAATTCTTCACTTTCAATGAAAAGCCACAAATATATTTTTTTCCTATAAAAAAAAAAAAAAAAAAAAACCAGCGATTAAAAATACCTGCTTTTGCGCAAT
>NW_010357072.1:0-1037 GCF_000414095.1 Morus notabilis | reverse complement strand
TATTCGATCATCCAGTCCCAGCAAGACCCCAACTCAGCTTGGGGTCATTCAATAGCCTTCTAACGCTGCGATTTCATGATGATGGCCGTGCTGCTACCTGCTGGCGCTGCCCCGCTCGAGTGCAGCCTGCACACCCTCCAAGATACTCCATATCAATTGCTCGCTCTGCGGCCAAGTCTGGACCAGATCCTGAACCTTTTCCGTCAGCTCATCAGCGTTGACTGCCTTAGGCAAGGCGGCTGTGGATATCGATAAAAATTCGCATATTTTCTGCAAATTCTTGCTAATAAAAACGCCCTCTCCTCGCTCCATCCTGGAGATTTGCGTGTAATGCACGCCCGTTGCTTCGCCCAGCATTTTAAGGGTTATCCTCCGGGACTTTCGCGCCGTTTTCACCTGCTGACCTAGATACTGGAGATTCATGAATGGCTTGATAATTTGCTAAATATATGCAAAATGTTCGCATATATTTTTCACAAAGGCGAGCAGCAATGGCGGTCTATGTCGATGAAGAGGGGATTCGCTGGCGAGGCCGAGAGTGGTGTCATCTCGTTGCAGACTCACTGGATGAGCTGCATTCCTTTGCAGACCGCCTTGGATTGCAACGTCGCTGGTTCCAATCCAAAACGCTCTATCCTCATTACGACGTTACCAAGTCGGTACGAGTACGAGCGTTGGCATTAGGCGCACAGGGTGCAGACAGAGAGACGATCGTCGGTTGCGCTAAACGGATGCGGTCCGAGATGATTCAGCTGTATAAAGAAGCCTCATCTGCCAGTGACACAATGGACAAAGGGAATTTCCATGGCCAAACCCATGCCACAACTCGTGCCGCTCTCTATTCCTGAGTACAGGCTGAAGGCCTCAGGAACCAACCAATTCGACAGGGATGCGATCGGTTTTCAGCAGCTCAAATTCGGTTACTTCGGTGAAATTGGGGGGCTGCTGTCTGCGGTCAAGAAAGTGCGCCGCGATAATCTGGCGATCACTGTTACCGAGCTCGCAGCAGAGGAACTAGGGGATGCACTTTGGTACCT
>NW_010357071.1:0-938 GCF_000414095.1 Morus notabilis | reverse complement strand
CACATCTCAGCTCGAATTGAAAACTCGAATCCGCAAAGTGAACGAGACCATTATTTTGTTAATGTTCGTGGGTACATAGTAAAAGCTATAAATTAAGTGAAAGGGAAGGTATTATTATTAGCAAAACAAGTGGCTTCATTATATTTAGACTACGTGGAAAATGAGGGATTTAAAGATTACGGAATAGTATACAACAATGATTCCGCAACAAAATAATGGCTGGATTCCATTTAGCTTTGAATATTTCATATATTAAAAGCATAATAATTATTTGATCAGCAATCAAGATTTAGTTAACAACTAATGAACCTTAAGGTGAAGAGAATAACGGTATTAATAGTTGATAAGGGATTTTTTTTCTCCCTTAAGCCACCAATAAACAAGAATCTAGCGTTTTATAGTGGCTTATGAGAATAAAGGCTGATTACAAAATTTCAGTATTAGTAGTACAGAGGAAACATTTTTATAGAAGTTCCTGAATAATTTTCAGTATGGTCACATAACATCTGTATATGGATATTTTCCACTTAAATTGGAGCATTTCTAAACAACCCGACTTTCCCGAGTCGGGCTGTTGAAACGAGATGGACTTTACTAACATGTGGGGTGGGGTCCACTTCTTTATTTCATTATCCCTATCCCCGGCTCATCATGTTGGGTTGTTTAGCATTTTTCTTAAACATTTTATAAAATACTTTTAAGGTCTCGTTTATTTCGCCGATTTGAGTTTTTAGTTATAAGTTTTTACAGTTAAAAACTCTTAAAAAATGTCACGTTTAACTTTTTCTGCTATAGTTAAAAGCTCTCAAAAAATATCACATCTCAATTCAAATTGAAAACTCAAATTCACAAAGCGAACTAGGCCTAAATTTCTTTAAAAATTTTGAGTACAGAAGGAACAGTACTTTTGCTGATTCTAGCACACGTATGCATGAAGT
>NW_010357070.1:0-702 GCF_000414095.1 Morus notabilis | reverse complement strand
TTTTCATTTTTTCTTTCTCAAAAAACGTGAAAAACAAAAACAAAAACAATTCAAAACACAGCGACAAATTTTAAAAATTAAAAAGTAAACATATTAAATTTATAAATAAAAAATTTAAAAAATAAAAGATAAAAAACGTGGGAATGAAATGAGATCATGTTCTCTATTGCTCCGTGAAGCCAGGTCTACGCGGGCATGATCTAGACGGCGAGAGAATGGGCAAAGGCCAAGGCCAGGCGCGGAGATGAGTAGTGTTGTAGAGGTTGCGCTTGGGTAAAAGCTCAGTTGGCAAAAGTTCAAGCTTCGCATGGCAATAATGATTGGAGGCATGTGACAGCCGAGCACAGGGCTCGATTAAGTTGGGACTTCACAGATTGTTGTTGACCAGGGTTGTTCAATGACATCATGGGAAGACTGGAGAAGACTGGTTTGTGGTAGTGGTGCCGGGGTTGCAACCACAAATCTTGGGGAAGAGGGGGAGCTTAGCAGGGTCGACGAGTCGAGCGGTGGCAGTACCTTGCCCCCGACAACGATGAGTTCCCATAGAAGGAGATGTGCTGCAATTTTTTATTTATTTTTTAACTAGTTTTTCTTGGCATTCAAAATCCCAGAAAAATGAATAAGACCATAATAAGTTGGTTTTTATGTAACAGTAGTTTTTTCACAAAAAATTTCCTGTCAATAGATTCTCTTATAAAATTT
>NW_010357069.1:0-787 GCF_000414095.1 Morus notabilis | reverse complement strand
GTCCATTGATTAATTATGAAAATCAAATTAGGCACACTAATAATCCACATTTTAGCATAATTAAACATGTTTAATTCTAGATGGCGTTACAGTATGTATTAGATGCCGCGATAGAGTGAGGATGACATGCCCTTCTATTGGTCTGAGAAACAAAAAGTTACGCTTTTGAAGCAACTTGCAGACTACAATAAAAATAATAGGGGCCGTCAACTTGAATCGGCGGATTGGGAACAATGGGCGAAAGATTTATCCCCACTGTTTTCATCACCTATTCCTCCAGGGCGCGTTAAAGAGGCAAATGAACGGCTGAAGAAAAAATTCAACACGGAGCTCCCCCTCCGTACAAACACCAGACTAAGATGGGATCCAATCAAGAATACCCCAACTTGCACTGACGAGTATTGGAATGATTTCTGTGATGTTAGTATATGGCATATGTACTCCCTAATTTCCTTTGTCATATTGTTCTTTGTTCATGAAATTTAACATGATTCAAATTCCCAAAGTGGGAAAGCATTATAAGGGTCAGGGCCAGGGGGCTTACGCCTCAGGGGCAGAGGGCTTGGGCCATAGGGGCTGGGGCTTAGGCCTTAGGGGCAAGGGGCATTAAGGGGGCTAGGAGGTCGGTCATTAGGGCCTGCGGGTGCATTATGGGCTGGGGCGCTTGAGCATTAGGGCATGCGGCGGCCTTAGGGGCTGGGGAGCCAGGGGACTCCGGTGTTAGGGGCTGCGGAGCTAGGGCCTTAGGGGCAGGGGGTATTAGAGGTTGCGGGGGGCTGGGGGGCTC
>NW_010357068.1:0-513 GCF_000414095.1 Morus notabilis | reverse complement strand
CAACAATGCATTATAAGGAAATGAATGGCATTAACGATTTCATCACTTTGCAACTCGTCGTGATTTCTTGTATGATGATGGCTTCCCGTCTATCAACGGGGTGAATCCCCATCTCTCTACATTCATCTAAACTTTTAACTTCTAACAAGAAGGGTTATACAAGGTTATAGAATTGATGAACAAGAATCATCACGAACGTGGTTCTTGTATAGTACTCATAAGGTTCTAGATTCTCAACCTCTAGCCGAGCACCTTAAGCTTAGTGCTTAGGGAAGTTCACTAATCAGACTCGAATTATCTAAAAGAAATATCTAATTCACTCAGTTCTTTAATTTCACATCTAAGCTAATCTGACACCTATCATGGAAACATATGTAGACCATATTATGTGTCTCCAAAGGTTGGAAAACTGATTCCTCATGAAAATATACATTGAGGGCTTTTCAACGAGCTATTACATGCCCTATTTAAAATATTCTAAGCCTTTCAAACACCTATTACAAGAAATTGAAA
>NW_010357067.1:4649-6580 GCF_000414095.1 Morus notabilis | reverse complement strand
AGTGTTAATGACTTCTCTCCATACTTAGTTCTCCTAATTCAACCTAGCATTCCCTTAACTAAAATACCTATGATAGAGTGTCGAGCTGCATATCGTCAAGAAAACACACGATAAAAAATTAGCCATTGCCAAGATGATTAGGTCGACATTGGTACTGTTGGGAAAACACCACATGTAAAATTGGTCCAATATATTTTAAAAACTTAACTTGACTTAAAATATTAACGTATTAAGTCTTAAGTCTTTCCATGTATATAAACTATTTCACATCTTCATCCACTTTCCATGTGGCAACATACACATATACTTTTCTCAACAATCCCCCATCATGTTTGTGTTCACCGAGTTCTCCCTTGAACTAAAGTTTCTAGTAGTCGGTACATCCAAGCATCACACTCCAAATGGAAGCCAACTCGAGCATGAAAAAGAGAGCCAACCCCGTGTGAGTCCACCAAATGCTCCACCATCCGCACATGCAACAAAACCAACTCTCCACGGGGGCAACATGAGAACTGCAATTGAGTGTGATCGCTTAGCCCATACGAATCATCGGCTCTGATACCACTTGTTGGGGAGACTCCACATGTGAAACTAGCTCAACACACTTCGAGAGCTCAACTTGACCCAAAAGGTTAACCTATTAGGTCTTAGGTCCTTCTATATATATAAATCATTTCACATCTTGTTAGGACCATGAACTCAACCATAAGAGAATGGTGTTCCAATTCAAAAGGTTACCTCAGTGAGTGGAGTAACCTACTCCCTTATAAACTCATTATAGCTCTCATTTGTTACCAATGTGGGACTTTATTTGCACCTCTAACAATCTCCCTCCATTGGATACTCCATCGCACCTCCATTGCGTCACAAAGAGATCCCACCACCTTGTGATCTCCATCGCATATCTCTGCATGGTCTGCACAATAACCTCGGGGTCTCCACCGCATCTTTAGCCTCGTGTTACCGTGGAGGGAAGGTCCACCTCAAGCGTTCATAGAATTTTTTCCACCATTGTGACCCAGGGCCCACACCTTCATTCGGCACATTAGATTCATCTCGTGCATACACTTGACAACATTTGGGTCCTTCCATGTATATAAATCACTTCACATCTTGTTAGGACCATGAGCTCGACCATAAGAGAATGTGGTTCCAACTCAAAAGGTTAACTCAGTGAGTAGAGTAACCTACTCCCTTATAAACCCATTATAGCTCTCATTTGTTACCAATGTGGGACTTTATTTGCACATCTAACAATCTCCCTCCATTGGATACTCCATCGCACCTCCATTGCGTTACATAGAGATCCCACCACCATGTGCTCTCCATCGTATATCTCTGCATGGTCTGCACAATAACCTCGGGGTCTCCACCGCGTCTTTAGCCTCGCGTTACCGTGGAGGGAAGGTCCACCTCAAGCGTTCATAGAATTTTTTCCACCATTGCGACCCAGGGCCCACACGTTCATTCGGCACATTGAATTCATCTTGTGCATACACTTGACAACATTTGGGTCTCAGCTTTGATACCACTTTTTGGGGGAGACACCACATGTGAAATTGGCACAACACACTTCAGGAGCCCAACTTGACCCGAAAGGTTAACCTATTAAGTCTTTAATCTTTCCATTTATATAAATTATTTTATATTTTCATCTACTTTTCATGTAAGACAACATACGTGCACTTTTCTCAGGTATATATAGACTAAAACATGGAAATGAAGTGCTATAAAAATAAAGTCAAATGTTTTGCCATATGATGACGGGCATTTCTACCAACAAATCAAGTACTTTCAAGCATGAATATTTGTAAGTCTTCAAGCATTTTTGTTAGTTTAATGTCTTTTATTTGCTTTTATAGGAATTATAAATAAATGCGAACTTGGATGATTTTGCATGAAGAAAAGAATAATATTTGCCCAACTTGTGA
>NW_010357067.1:4052-4354 GCF_000414095.1 Morus notabilis | reverse complement strand
TCATCAAATACCCCCAAACTCAAACATTTGCTTGTCCTCAAGCAAAAGAAAAGAAAGAAAAAGAAAACACAAATCAAGTACTAAGACACAAACGAAAAAAAAGTGTGAGTTTTGTATCGAGTCAACAACTATGCATGTATCTCCAAAGCCACATAATGCTCTAAGCTCTAAAGAAATGCAAACACTGAGATTATCTAGAATTTCAACATCAAGCATCAATTTCACTCCACTCAAGACTCTCAAAGTGTAAGTGTGTGCACAATCAATCTCAATCAACCAAATAAAATCCGGATAGACCTATG
>NW_010357067.1:0-3862 GCF_000414095.1 Morus notabilis | reverse complement strand
TCACATGATTTCCAAGAAAAGAAAAAAAATATTTTACCAACTCTTCATTTCATCATACATTCACTCTCAATCGAACCCAAAAAGAAATAAAAACCACAAAAATTTGAGAAATAAAGACCAGCATATTTTGGGTGATGAGCTATGACTATGATATGCCACCAAATCAAAATATCTTTTAGTGGAGTTGTATTAGAGGGAGGTAAGAAAGACAAAGCAACAAAAGAAAACAAAAAATGGAAAAATAATTATCAGGTAGTGATTGTATTAAGCCGGATGAACTATCCAGCCAGCTATTCTCAGTCATTATGGAGACGTTTGGTTCTTGAATTAGAATCATGATTCGAATCAGGGTACGAATCCCCTTACCAAACACACCATTAGATTCTATCCGAAGGTTATGATTCACCCAAGGGCTTGCTTTTTCTACAAGTCGCGTTTTACAACCCATCTCCGGTTAACATCCCACTTAATGATGGGAAAAAGACGACAAGTCGGTCCAAGATGAACTATTTCTCTCTTAAGTAGAGCAAAGTAAATGTCTGTTTGAGATAGTTTGTGTTTTTAAGTAGTAAAAAAAATATAAGTTAGAGCTTTTTAATTAGTATTTAGATAGTGTCTGAAAAAATATGTTTATATTTAAGAAGAGTTTTTAAATTTATTTAGAAAAAAAGTCAAAAATACTTCTTGTTATAAGAAGTAATGTAATAAAAGGATATGAATTAAATATTTAATTTGTTGTTCACAAATAAAAGATTAAAAATGTAAATAAAAAAACTTTTTCATAAGCACTTTTTTTATAAGCAATAAGGAGATAGCGTGTTCTAAAAGTACTTAAAAAAAATCAAAAACACTTTAAGATTGATTATCTAAATGACTATCTAAACAGATTCAAAAGTGCCTTTTAAATTAAATAAATTAAAAGTAATTTTTTTTAAGCCAATCCAAACGGGCCTTTAAACTTTATGGGGAATTGGTAGAAATTAGACGTCTTCTACCAACAATAAGTCTCTATATTACCCTATATTATTCTTATTTTAAGCATTATAAATTATAAGTTATAAATAGATAGCACATAGTTTGTATTTAACAGAAAATCCTATTTATTCTGAATCTGATCTTATTTAATATATGTAAATAGGTAAATTTAGGTAAAAAAATTTTGGTTTGACTCTCTGTATTAGGCTCCATTTTCTAAGAGTTAATTACAAAATATCCCTCCGAACAATAACCGGTGTAACACTTTACTCTCTCAGTTTGAAACATAACATTCATTCCTTTAAAAAAAACGAGAAACATAACATCTATGTTCCCTCTAAAAAAAGAAATTTAACAAAAATAATCCTTCCATTAAAATTGTAACAAAAAATTGGTACCTAATACATATAATGCGAAGGTATTTTAAATAGTCACCCTTTTAAAATGTAATATGAGTTTAAAATTTAATTTTATTAGAACATATTTAATATTTTGAACAATTAAAAATACGAAAGTTATAAGACAAAGATACAAATAGTGTAAGGGTTATAGGCACGTAACAAGCAAACATGTCTTAAAAAAACCTAGAAGGGTAAGAGTGTTGGTATTGCATCAATCCCGATAATTTAAGGTCATGTTCATTTCACCGATTCGAGTTTAGAATTCGAATTTTATTACAGTAAAAAGTTCTCAGAAGTAGTCACATCTAACTTTTTCACTACAGTAAAAAACTCTCATATAAAATCACATCTCAACTCGAATTAAAAACTCGAATCAGCGAACAAAACAGGATTCACAAACCATTCCTCAACAAGCCAGAAAGAAATAACACTGAGAAGTCAATACAAATACAGGAAATATGATGATGAAAAAGTGAACTACCCTGTTATTAACTCGATGGAAAGCAATTGTTGTGAAACATTCTATCAGTATCGATTGGAATCTTGCCCAAACATACCGTTCATCATATTAGTTTCTTGCCTAAATATACCGTTCATCATATTAGTTTTGGGATTAGAGATGTTACTCTAAAAAAAAAATTATAAGAATCTCGTTGCATTATTTTAAAAAATATATATACAAAAAAGAATTCCTTCTCTTGTGCTATTTTTTGGGAAAAAAAAATCTCAAAACGCTTCATTCTATTTTGGACAATATACGTTTTATTTGAATTATTTCTTCATATATCATACGTAATTGAGATGCATATGGTGCAATTTATTTAATCTGTAAGTTTTAAAAATGTTCTTCATGAATATTAAAAGTGGAGAAAGTTACGTTGTAATTGAACAGTTGCAGTGCAAAAAGTCACGTTGAAATTGAAGCATTGTTACCTTCTTTATATTAAAAGTTGCATCGTTCTTTGATTAAATCCATCCGTACCAAAAATACAGTAATTTAAGTGGACCAAACATATGGAAAATTACCTACTTGCCCCTCAAAACAAGACAATTTTATAACACTACCAAGTCAAATAACCGTGCCAACTTGTTACAACCGGTTGCAAACTTTAAAAAAATAATTAAAAACTCATTAACATTCAATTACACCCATCAGTTATGCACCCTAACAGCCCACCAAATTTTTAATCATTTGCCATGTAAGAAGGGCTGAACTGTCCATCCGGCTGGACGGAATCAAATTACTATAATTATATATAACGTATGGTAACGTAATTTCTTGTATTAAAAGTTTCAGAGACCGTGTCCAAAAGAGAGGGACACTTTATCAGCAGAAATCCTGGGATAGTGTTGGTGACAAAAAGTGAGTGTTGTTTTGTTTCTCTTATTGCAATGCATGATTGATTTAGAATAGATAGTCCAACTTCCTATACAAAAAGAATGCCCGACTTGGATAGCAATTCCATTTGCTTTATAAAAATATAACTTGATCAAACAATTAACCAAATCACATAACGTTTCGGGTCTGTTTAGTTCACGCGTTTAAATCAGTGATTATGATTCATTTAGCGCGAATTTTGTGTGAGAAAGAATTTTTAAACTCAAATTTTTTGTGAGATGAAAAATACTGTAACAAAATTAAAATGAAGAGTTTTAAATACATCTCCTAAACACCCTCTACATAATTCATGTGAATAAAAAATGAAAAGAAATATGAAGATTTCTACAGTAGAAATTTAAAAAAACAAACTACACGTTTTTATTTTTTAACTATTAAATCTGTATCACAAATTATTTGTTTTAAATATTTTTTATTTTGGTGTAATTTTAATCAATTTTAATGATTAAAAGTGTACACTACTAATAGAAGTTCCTATACATTATATATATTTAGAAGAAAGAGAAAAATATGTCAAGACTTGAGTTGAATTAAAATTAATAGGTCAATAGTTTACATAAGTTAATAAATAGGCCAAATTATTGCTTTCGTCCATAACTTGTCTGATTATGAACCATAACTTGACAAGTTATTGTCAATAATTCACAGTTTTTGTCCATAATTTGTCCGGCTATGAACCATAACTTGACAAATTTATTCATAACTTATCTAGTTATGAACCATAACTTAACAAATTATGACTTATTAATTTATATAACTAAAAATTAACTTATATATTTTTTTAAACTTTTTATATTAACCTATTTTCTACTATTTCTCAATATGTTTATTGAGACAGAAAAGAAAGAGAGACAATATTACATAAAATGACAAAAAGAAAATACTATTGGAGTTCAAACATAAGAGAATAGACACGGGTAAAGGTTGCCTAGTGCAGCCTGCAAAATGCAGTCCACTAGTCACCAATTTAAATGGGCCTGGGCATAATCAATTAACCCGTGACTTGGATTTTTATTTTTATTTTCTCTCTTTTCTTTAAGACAACTTTATTTTTCTTTTTCTTCTTTCTCTCTTTACCATTGCGATT
>NW_010357066.1:0-1288 GCF_000414095.1 Morus notabilis | reverse complement strand
GTCACTAAGAAGAACATTCTGTTTATTTTCTTGTATGTTCCAGATTCTTGCACCAATTCTCACCTTGAAACAACTATCCTGGTCCACCTTGGAGAATTTGGTAGCCGAATCATCTGCAACATTTGTATGCATACAGGAACTCAACCTGCCTGTTCTACATTGGGAACTGGCCTTCCATTTTCCTGTAAACAGGTTATCATAGCACATGTAAGAAATCGTTTTTAGAAAGAGAATATCTAATATAAGGCATTAATCATATCACATTTGACACAAATTAACTGACAGCAAAGAAGAAAACAAAAACCATCCATGAAACTTTTGGTCGACCTTTCACCCCCAAGAGCCAAAAGTATGGAACTTATACATCACAAATATTGATGCATACTGATGTAAAGAGATGATAAGCTACCTGTATGCTGTGTGACAAAATATCGCACTTGTAACTTTGAACTTGCAATCAACTGAAATTGGCTTAGTGTTGAGTCCCTGAAAAAGTATCTTGTCAAGATAAACACGCTATATAAGTATAGCTCTCCATATAATTCAGGGTAAATGCACCTCATATTAGGATGGAATATGTCTTGGTAAATCGAATAATATATGAAGCATCCTCAGACATTGAGAGGGAAAAAGAAAAAGAAAAAAAAAAGAAGAAAAAAAGAGGCACTGGGAAGTGCATCTGACATAATTTCGAATACGATATGAAACGTGAACTTACATGTCAGCATACTTATGACATACTTCAATATTGTTCATTGAATACTCAAGAGTTCGATTAGTGATTATAAAGAATACTCTTGACTGTTTGGCTCTTGACTCTTGAATCTACCTTAATGCTACGCCAATCTACCTCTTAGAGCAGAGAAACCCATAACAAGAAGCTATAAAGAAAAGGTGAAGCACTGTCCACCAGATTAACTTCCAAAAAGAGCCAAATCTTGAGGTTTTCCTACACTTAACCACCTTAACTTTCCTTCTCATTCAAGTACCCCATGTTAAAACAGGAGGATACTTCCCTTGGACCAACCAGAACCATTCCTTTACCAAACTTCTGCTTTAAAAGTCTCGTTTGTTTAACCCAGTACGTTCCAAGGTCCTCAACCCTAACCGCCATTTTTTTTCTCTTTTTTTTTTTAAATAAGAACTAAGAGCGTAGATATTATAATTCTTCAAATTTTACTATAATTTACCATTCATATTACCAAAAGAAAATCTACTCAATTAAGAAACACAAAAGAGGAAGAACAATAACAAAGGTTATAACTTATAACGACTATTACACAAGCTT
>NW_010357065.1:0-443 GCF_000414095.1 Morus notabilis | reverse complement strand
ACAATAGGAAGTTAATGTACTTTGTGAGTGATAACACTGCCCACTCAACTTTTGAAAATTTGATTTTTGCACATAAAAGTTCTCAAAATTTTTAGTTATGCAACTATTTTATGAAGACGGTTTTCAACTAGGCCGACTCAGCTTGATCTGACCTTAAAACTCGCCCGACATGAACTTTTATAAGGAGATTTTTTTTTTTAGAAAAAAAATAAGAATTGAACTTCAGAATGGCCTTGTTCGGACTGAAGATACTTCAAGCCTATTATCTAGGCCCAACTTGGCCTGGTCTGGGATTATTTCAGGCTGGGTCTAAAGTGATAGGTTTCGAAACGACCCGTTTAGCTCAGCATAAACTTTCACCATACATATATATATCTTGATATAATATATGAGGGCATTCTTTTGCATTGAATACTGGTATCGAGTGAAGACACTAATAGCAT
>NW_010357064.1:0-1318 GCF_000414095.1 Morus notabilis | reverse complement strand
TCGCCAAACGCGTTTTTCATTTCTGTTTTCAATTTTTTACTTCGAAAAATGTGAAAAATAAAAACAAAAAGGGTAACAAACAGGCCCAAAAGTAATAACACAATAATCAAAACTGAATACAAGGATAAAACGTACAAAATTACCGTACGCGCATAGAGCATGGCCTCAAATAGTCTATAACATACATAAATTTATAATCTATAATTTATAACGTACATAAAAGAGCCAAACTCTCTTTCCATTTTTCTTCTCCATTTGCCATTTCCCACTTTTTTGTGTTTTTTTTATTTCTTCTAAATATTCTTTTGTTTTTCTTGTTTCTTTTAAAAACTCTTCAACAATTTATCTGCTGCAGCGTCTTTTTTTAATATTTTTTTCTCATTTTACTCCTATTAAAATAATTTCTTTCAAATGTGTGCTTACTCAATTTTTTTTTATTTATTAAAATCACCTTTACATTGTTATTATTTTTCTGGCAAAACTTATGATATGACACGCATTTTTGTACCACTGGTAAAAACTAATGTTTTAGCCTATAAATTAACTTTTCAATGGCCTGATATGGAGTACGAACAATTTATGTGACTCGTTGTAAATATTAATCTAATTTATAATCTATTAGTCTATTAACTATTAAAATAGACAAATATTCTTTCTCTTAAAAATGCCACGCGGCAATCCATCACCCTTTTTCTCTTTTTTATATTTTTATATTTTTTTCATTTTTAAAATATTTTATTTTGTTTTTTATATTTTTTAAATTTTTGTGAATGTTTTTTTGTAGTTTAATTTTTCATGCGCAGAAAATTCTACACGTGTCTCAACTAGCATACATAACATAATAAAAATATAAAAATAATAAACCGAATACTTACAGACAAAAAAAAAAACGAAAAGACATAATAGAGGGACAATAGCAATTAGCAGTAAAAATCCGTAGCTTAATAAAAAATGCATTTAAACGTGGGTGCATTTGAGCCAAATTGTTTCAGTAGGGTAATTAAAAAAATGAAGACCGTAATTGGATAAAATGATATTTTATAGGGTTGTAAAAAATAATTTTTAAATGAGGATATATTTGGAAAAATAGATGCTTTTAATAAAGCATTAAGATTTTTTTTTTTAAAAAAAAGTGATAGATCATATAAAATATCTATTTTTTTTTTTAAAAAAGCAACCAAATAGTTAAACGTCCTATACAAGAATTCAAGAAAAGAATTCAAAAATTTTTTTTAAAAAAAGAATTCAAGAAAAGAGTAAATTTAAAATAAAAAAAATAAAAAATAAAAAACACTGCCCTCCCCTCTTTGGAGCGGCG
>NW_010357063.1:0-713 GCF_000414095.1 Morus notabilis | reverse complement strand
CCAAAACTTTTCATGCTTTGCCACTTTCATTCTTTCTTTCTTTTTTTTTTTTCTTGGCAATGTAGTCTCAGGTTTTGACAGAGACGGAATTAACACCAATTTTTAACGGGAGTTTAATTTCAGAGAATTTTGAAACTAATTTGTGGCTAAATGATCAAAAAAAGATTACTATAGAAGTTTGATTTCTGTTTATTAGTACTATTGACTTTATACTAATTTGCCTCTTTAATCTTCTAGACTCGTTTATACACTAAATTAAGTTGTCTTAACAACGTTGATAAATTTCTATAATTTTATCTGAAATGTATGTTTTTTACACAGGTGTTCCAGAGAGTGTTATTAGTACTTTTTATAACACTGACGATTAATTATAATGATTATGTGCAGACACGTCAAAGTAATCAAACATGAAATAATAGTGGAGAAACATAAAGAACACCAGGAATTGATATCGCAGTTCGGTGCGCACACCTACACTTGCGGGGCCACGCTTAGACAGTGAACAATCAACTAAGTCTCAAAATTACAAACATCAATCGAACTTATACACCCATAGACTCCCTTCTTGACATTGTTATCGTCGTGTCGAATCTCCTTAATAGTCTTGTCCAGTAAGCACTACTCGTTTTCAAATTGCACAGCGAAATCTCATCGGTTGGCAGTGCGCTTTCTCCCGAAAGCTTTTAATCCTTCTCCTGAAGGACGAAATCAAT
>NW_010357062.1:0-1234 GCF_000414095.1 Morus notabilis | reverse complement strand
GGGAAAGAGAGAGAAGATTTATCCTTTCTTGTACCTTTAGAATGTTGCGGTTGATTAATTGAGGTCCTCTAGATGAAAAGGAAGCAACGAATGGGGCTTCAATAGTCACAGTCCTTGTCTTGTGTATGACTGCCATGGGCTTCCTACAATTTAACATTGAAATGGTTTTGAGTCGCTGTAAGCAAGTTATAGTTTTCAACAAAAGGGTATAAGTTTGATGAAGGTAATAAAATATAGGGATAATCCAACAAGCGGTCTTTGAATTTCTCCGTTAATCCTAGTTTTGTCCTTAATTTTTAAAACGTTCCAAACTGAACCTCACTCTAGCAGTTTGTTTCATGCAATTCTGGGTTTTATCAATAGAAAGTGTAATTTTTTGTCAACACTGCTTATACCATCTTCTTTTTAACACAAAATACTTAAAATTGAAATAAATTGATCGATTGGGGTTAAGTTTTCACATTGAGAGACCAAAGTTAGGTATAAATCTATATATGAAGATGTATAGTGGAGACCAAAGTTAGGTATAACTCTATATATGAAGATGTATAGTGGAATTATAAAGTTGACTGATGAATCAAATTCATACTTGGTGGAGTTAATATAGAGAGCAATCTTGTTGCCATCCTTGGGCAGGGCATAGGTAGCAGGAATAAGAGGGGTGAAGGCTGTGTCTTCAAGTGGATCAAGGGTCATGATTGTTCCGGCCCCACCTAACTCCTCAATGTTGAAATCCTGACCGCTATTCCCTTCGCAGTACACTATCTTTCCCTTGACCTTGTCCTTGCTTATAGTCCCATAATCACAAGCACTAACAAAGCATTTGAAATCAAATTAGTCTAATAACTACTTATGCAAGTACTAATTCAAAAAATTTGTAAAAACTGCTCTATGATCATATGTTAATAATGTTGATCCATGACATACAAGTTTCTTAAAATCATATCCACATATACCTAAAATTGCCATAGTATTCCGAACTACTATTGACTGCATGAGCTCCATCCGTAAGAGGATACATTTGTTTCTTCATAGAGAAGGTATTAATTGCTATTCCCTGCATACAGATATATATATATATATATATATATGTATATACACACATATATATCAGTCTCGAGCTATAGGAAAATAAAAACTATATGAAATCTATAAAAACTCTATATTCCCTAAAAAAATAAAAATAAAAATTAAAACTCCAAGAATATCATGGAAATTTTTTATTATGGAGTTT
>NW_010357061.1:0-878 GCF_000414095.1 Morus notabilis | reverse complement strand
TATGACTTTTGAGTAAATACTGTATTTCCAGGTGAATGCTTAACTGAATCCAATTTCAAACCTCGTAAATAGTATATTTACTAGTAAATGCTTCACTAAATTTAAATTTAAATATGATAAATATTATATTTACTAATAAATATTATATTTATTAGTAAATAAGTTTGAATCTAGTAAATATAGTATTATATTTACTAGTAAATGCTTCACTAAATAAGTTTGAATCTGATAAATATGGTATTTATCAGTCTACGGAATTGGTCGTGAAATTTTTAGATAAATATGGTAAATACAGTATTTACTGGTAAATATGGTATTTACATGTAAATACAGTGTTTTATGGCTTTTTAAGTCGGTGACGGGATCTTCAGATAAATGTGATATTTACTAGTAAATACATTATTTATTAGTAAATACAATGTTAAATTGTCGCCGGAGTCGGTGGTCAAATATTTGTATAAATATGATATTTACTCAGAAATGTAATATTTATTGGTAAATACGGTATTTACTAGTAAATATAGTGTCAAACGGTATCCAGAATCGGTGCCTGAATTTTTGGATAAATATGATATTTATTAGTAAATACGATATTTACTGGTAAATACAATGTTAAACGGTCACCGAAGTCGGTGGTTGAATTTTTAGATAAATATGATATTTATTAGTAAATACGGTATTTATTAGTAAATATAGTATTTACCTGTAAATACACCGCTAAACGGTCGCCAGATCAGTAGTCGACTTTTCAGGTAAATATGATATTTACTAGTAAATAAGGTATTTACCTGTAAATAGAGTGTTAAACGGTCGTCGTAAACTGTCACCAAAAAACGGTCACCAGTCACCGAAAAACGATCAAAGGTCATCGAAAAATG
>NW_010357060.1:729-1019 GCF_000414095.1 Morus notabilis | reverse complement strand
GCCATTCGGGGCTGCAAGATAAATCCCGAAAACCGGCTACCAGTCCCAAGCTGACCACGCCGGCTCTGGAAGCGCAGGTCATAGCGCTCAGACAAGACCATCCAGCATGGGGTGGGCGCACGATCAGCAGCCTCTTGAAAAAGCAGATTGCTCCCAGCACCGTTACCAATGTCCTGCACCGGCACGGGCTGATTCAGCCGGCTACGAAGGAGCAAGAGGCAAAGCTGAGATTTGAACACGACGCGCCCAACAATCTTTGGCAGATGGATTTCCAAGGGCATTTCCCGACG
>NW_010357060.1:0-646 GCF_000414095.1 Morus notabilis | reverse complement strand
CGGTGAAGGAAAGGTTGACCGAGGTATTCCAGCGCTTCGGATTACCGGCTCGCATCAACGTTGATAACGGACCGCCTTGGGGCTCTCCACGTAACCCTGGTGAAATCACAGAGCTGAGTATCTGGTTGATTCGTCTGGGTATTCGGATCAGTTTCAGCCGTCCTTACCACCCACAAACCAATGGAAAGATTGAGCGTTTCCATCGCTCACTCAAGGCCGAAGTACTTGAAGGGCGTCAGTTTTCCACGCTCAAGGAAGCTCAAGCAGCATTTGATCGGTGGCGTGATGTTTATAACCTGCAACGGCCCCATCAGGCGCTGGACTACAAGGTGCCTATGGACCGGTATAGGGCCAGCCCATGGGCTTATCCGCAACAGTTACCAACCTTTGAGTACGGACCGGACGACGTATTAGCCAAGGCTTATCACAGCCGTTTTCGTTTTCAGAAACGCTACTTCAGCATCGCCAAAGGTTTGGCTGGGCATCACATCGCAATACGGCCCAACACTGAAGGTGATGGACTGTTTGACGTGTTTTTCTGCCATCACTTCCTACGAACGATCGACGTGAGCAAACCTGACTATGGTCCATAATGTGTCAACCATGTCCCCGCACATGTGTCCACCATGTGTCCGGTCTATACAGG
>NW_010357059.1:0-1147 GCF_000414095.1 Morus notabilis | reverse complement strand
AAAAATAAAAATAAAAATCTGGCTTAAAGTTTCTGCGTGCGCCTTCCTCCCTCTTGTGAGGAATATATGTTGTTTGAAAAAAAATGCTGAACGACCCTAGGGCTTGTTAATGAGAGTATTAATTTAGTGCTAGCTTTCAATAATTTGGTTCATGCTCTTTTAAAGTCTTAGAAGTCATATTTGAAGTATATATGAGATTCCATGTCAGCCAAGAGGAATTCTGGTGATATTGGATGATCTTAAGAAAAAATCAATCAATTTTTAGACTAGATAACAAGAAACAGGATTTAGAGCTTGTTGGATAGATATGAAATCAAGGAAGGTTTGAAACTCAGGATCTAAATTCGGATATTGTTTTTAGATCCCTTCCATTTTGAATCACATAGGTGCAGTGATTCAAACTGGAAGGGACATATGGAGAAATTTTTTGCAGTCTTTTCTTTCTTTTCTTAAATTACTTTCATGAGAGTATCTGCACCAAGTTTCAGAAGTCGATAGTAATTCTACCTAATTCATTTGTTTTTGCCCTGTTTCTAGTTTTGATTGTGCAGATAGCATCTGTTGATTTGGTTTAGGTGATTCTGTTGTGGAAGTCTTGTATATATGTGATAAACATGGGCATGAGTTCACGAGACAATTTTTTCCCCATATTTTGGTTCTCAGGTTTGCTCTGATATAAACAAGCCAAATGGGCAGTTTGTTTTACCAAATAATCGGATGGCTGTGATGACATTTATATCCTCACTTCCTATACGAAAGGTAAATATAATTTTAAACTCATTTAATGTAATGGAAATTGTGTTCACAAAGTAGTTATATATGCTTATGAACTCAATACTACGGTTTATATTCTGACAAAGAAACATCACGGCAAACTCTATTTACAGATAGGAGGCATTGGTAAAGTCACTGAACATATTTTAAGGGATGCTTTGGGAATTAATACATCTGAGGAGATCGTACAAAAGGGCAGTTATATCTGTGCGCTGTTTTCTCAATCTACATCAGGTAGTACCCTTTTAATTACTTTCTATATCAGGAATTAATACTCCACCTGGACTGTGTTTGTGTGTTTGAACTAACTACACCAAAGTTGCGACTACTTCAGCCAAAAAAAGGGCGACCCCCTATTCAAGCCTAAAGAAGA
>NW_010357058.1:0-2376 GCF_000414095.1 Morus notabilis | reverse complement strand
ATTTAGGATCCTTATGAGCACGTTTAGATCATTTAGAAATTCTAACATTCACTTTTTCATCACAGTTACGAACACAAACAACCTTGTAGTGTGGAGGATTTTGAGGATCAAAAGCTGAAGTCATTCGGCGAATAGTCCAAACAGCAGTCTTGACTCCCCTGCGAACCTGAGGCCGAGGAAAAATTGCACAGTATTGCTTTGTGGCGGGATTGTAAACGTAGTAACTTCTTCTCAGCTCATGTGGATGGGAGGTACAGCACAACAATAAGCCATTACAGGACTGTAAGATTTGTATACCAGCCCGGTACTCATTGGCGAAATTGAGTGACCTAAAGGGGATGCAAGAGGAGTTGGGAATTTTGTTTAGATTGACAAAGTTGTATTCTGGGCCCCAACTGATGTTGGAATTGACCATGCGTTTGATGAAGATAATTGAGATGGTGTTTGGATAATGGCGACGACAGAAGTCCGGATTGGAGATGAGTGAGAGCCAGTGTTTGGATACAGAGTTGAATCTGAAAAGGGACTTGGTTGGAAGGCGGAGGAGGATGTTAGAATGTCGTCGTTGTTGGCGATTTTCTACGATGAGTACAACGACAGCGGTGGTGTTAAGTCATAAGTGGCGGCCGTGAAGGAGCTAATTGGGGAGGTTTTGGATCTCTTGGGTTTGGAAGAAGACACGTCTAAAGACAATATATTTTAATTGAAACTTGTGTTGTTGTCTTCTTTTTAAGGAGCTAATTAGGGAGGCTTTGGATGTCTTGGGTTTGCTCAATATTGTTCTTGACAAGGAGTGATTTTTATAGGTTTTTTGAGGTAGATTTTGCAAAAGATTGCCTTGTAAGCTTAATGTTATAGTAGTTTTTGAAGCAAGCTTTGGCGTTGACCTTATACTTTCTGGTGTAGGTGATTGGCATGTCAATGGGAATTGAAAATTACATGGTAAGTGTGTATCTCGATTTAAGAATAGGTTAGGTTGTCTATTGAGTAATTGAAAGAGTGATTTACAGGTTATTTTACCGGCATCTCTTCAACGAGTGAAAGTAAATATTACTTTTATTATAATTTTAGTTGTCTTATATGTTATGTTCGCGTAAATACAAAGTTTATTTTTCTTTACCATTTTATATTTAAATTTTTATCCATTCAAATTAAAACAAGAAAGAAAAGAAAGTTTACCATTCCAATTGTGACAAGAATCATGTAAGTGCTCCATCTCTTTATTTATTTATTTACAGTAATCATCTTTTTATTATTTAATTGCAACAATGTGAATTACTGATCTAAATCATTGCATCTAAAGTGGAGAAAAAAAATTTAACTATTGGATTTCAACCATTTGGTTGAAGTACAAAACACACATTCTCACTTCCATGTAAGTTATATATATTTAAGCAAGGGACATATTTGAAATGTGGATGTCAATATATTGCATTTATATATATGTAATGATGTTAAGCGTGTTAACTTAATTAATTCAATTGTTACTTCAACCTATTACTAATTAGCATTAGCTATTTTTCATGTTTCTACAATCTATAATCTATAACTTATATAGAAAAGGAAATGAGGGGTATGAGATTTTGCACTTGCTTGCTTGCTTGCTCGAGTTTTTTGTTTGTATTAATGAATCATGTTTTTTAATTATCTTATTAATTTCTTTTTTTTTCCTCCTTAAATGTGTTACTACTTAAATACATATTGTTTGCAATTAATGAGGAAATGCTATTTTCTTAATATAACTAGTATGTGGTGTTGGTTTCTCAAACCGGATTTTCAAAAAATATTATGCGAAAGCGTGGTATCGATCGAATCACATAAATTAAAATTTAATGCGATCATTATTTCATACTAATTTAACTACAAAGAAATTTAAGAGAAGAATGAGAATTTTACCGTCGTTCAATTAGGACGTAAATCTTAAACTCCTCTAATACCATCTTGAGCTCTTAAATTCTAAGAACATCACAGTTCTTTCTCAACGTATCTCCGGATTAATGTGAACTCGAACGTGTGGGTATTCTAATGGGTTTCTCAACACATAAGATGGATGAATAAAGAGGCTGCCTATAGTTATCGCTCTCTTTTCTCAAAATATGTAATAGCACTCAAGAAATTTTCTTTGGTTTTACTTTTTGTTCTCACGTTTCTCTCTTTTTCTTTTCTCTGGAAATCTCCCATTTGTTTCTTTGAGGGAAAAAAAAAAAACAAAAACTGATTTCTCTACAAGTAAACCGCACACTTACTCCTCTTTTCCTCATGCTGAGGAAACGTGCAACATCACGTTTCCTCTCACTCCTTTTTTTTTTTAGTGAGGAAACATGTGTTTCTTGTAATGACTGAGAAAATTCCAGACTTTAAATAATACAATTTATT
>NW_010357057.1:0-1808 GCF_000414095.1 Morus notabilis | reverse complement strand
AACTGCAATATCTTTGGCATACCGGAGAAACTCCTAATGAGTTTGGGGTCTGTGTGAAATATCAGAACTTTTAGTGGACGTTTAGTTTACGAATTTAAAATTATGATTCAGAATCATTCTCAGTTTACGTGTATTTTTTATGAGAAAAAACACTATAACAAATTAAGAACCATGATTCAAATAATTACACAAATTTTCGTACCAAACACCTTCGTAGGACAAAACCCAAAAACCAAAAAGTGGGAATCACACAGGATTCAATATTCAGGCCATGGAAGCAAACCAAATGAGTTTGCAGCCCACTCTTCCTTAACAGTGTAAATTCTGAACTTCAAAAGCTGCCCTTTATTCACTGTCATTTATATGTGACGAACATGGCAGTTATATGGCATAACGATAGTTTGTAGACTACCGTTTTTTTTAACATGACTACATGAACTCACCACTTTTACAATGCAAATAGTACCTTTAAATCTTTCTAAACACCGGTCAATGGTTTAAGAAATATATCCCTTGCTCTTTAGACTCTCTACAGAATCCTTGATAATTTGCTCCATTGGAATGAATTGCAATCCCAAGTCTATCAGCTTCTTTGACGCTCCATTTGCCCTCAACACCCCAGGTTGGGTATCCTTAGGCAAACTACAAAAGGAATGAACAATAATAGGTCAATAAACTTCTAAAACTGAAACCATAACATTCTGTCGTTAGAATTAAAATGCTAATGCTAAATGTCTAATAGAACATCAGCATCTAAAACCACATTCACAATCCATTAAATCATGTCGAGAAGAAAATCGTTGACCGCCCATCGTAGGCAAAACTTGTTCATGACCCAAAAAAGTATAGTTGCCTTCTGGTTCACATATTTTATCTTCAGAAATTCAATCTACCAAAACGCGGTTCCCATTGTAAATCCATTTTGCAGGCCTAAAAACTTTGTTACCTGGGCACATTATACTCAGGGTAAAGTTCAGCAACCTTTGCCACAAAATCACCGTAATGTGATATAGCTTCAACACACAAGTGCCTTCCACTTGCTGACTTGTTCTCATACACCAAAATATGTGCTAATGCTACGTCTTTGAAATGCACAGACCCAATAAAAAAGTCCTCGTATATTTCAGTGGAACCTGCGAGCCAAACAAAATTTGTTATGTTTAGTGACAGTTCTGTTAACTTACAAGAATCTGAACTAGAGATCAGAAATTTCACAAGTTTGCCGCTTGTGGTCAGTAGAGAAGATCAGAATTTACAATACAAAAATTATGAATTGCAAAGCTGGAGTTGGCTCCCTATTGGCCATTTCAATAGTAAAAGCAGAAAAGTGATCCGTACTAGTTAGCAAATATATATCAATCAAAATTCGTTACCGAACTTGATTAGTTGTTCTCTCAAACTAGCACTAGCTCCTTTTAAGGCTAAAAATTCCATTTCACCCAGTTAAGTTACAGAGAAAGGTGGTAAAACATTGAAACTGAAGCATAATGGGAATCAAAAATTCTATCCATGCAGACTTCTCTGACACTGCTTATGCTCATGCTTGATGCTACTATATAGTGATAAAGCAGCTTTCACTATGCCTTTTTATACTGTCGTTCCTTAGGAGTCCTTTGCGATTTGTCGTTTTGTCCTGCCTTGATTATTACTACTTAGTTATCTTTCTGTCGTTAATTTCCTTTGAGCTGGTTGTAAGTGTCGTTTGCTACTGTAGCCTTATAAGGCAAGACTTGTTTTCATTGAAGGGCATTGATTCATTATCGACAATACAACCTTTTGCTCCGAGCCTTGTTTTCTGGGTTTTTTTT
>NW_010357056.1:0-327 GCF_000414095.1 Morus notabilis | reverse complement strand
TATATATATATATTTTTTTTTTGATGTTTTATATTTTATTTTTTTCTTTTGGTTGTATATGCATGGTATTTTTTTGTTCCATTACGTTATTTGTTAGCTTCGTCTTTCATTTCGTTGATTATTTTTGTTTTGATTCTATGGGTTCGTTTATGTTTTTCAGACCTATGTTTTTATTAATTTTTTTTTAGGATGTTGGGTCATTTATTTTAGATCTATGTTCGTTTTTCATGTTGTTTTGTTTTTTCTTATTTAATATTCGACTGTTATATTTGTGAAGAAAATTTTTTTTTTTCATAATTTCATATTTTTTTATTCATGTTATTTATT
>NW_010357055.1:0-1470 GCF_000414095.1 Morus notabilis | reverse complement strand
AAAAAAAAAAAAAAAAAGACTGGTATTTGGGTTCCTACTATTTTCCTAAATAAAAATTAAAAATCTTTGTTTCCTCCTCCAATTAGCAGATTATGATGTTGATCATGATCACCGTAGTGATCAAATCGCATACACATACAAATTCAAAGGAAACATAAAAATAAAAATAAAAAACAATAAAAAAAAAACTACTTTCAGAAAAACCCTGAAAGGAAACATATTTAAAAAAAAAAAAAAAAAAAGGAAGAAACTTAAGAAAAACTTGGAACAGAGCAAAGCGAAACAGGAAACAAAGTCATGATAAAAAATTAATATTAATGAATGGTTTAAGAAAAAATAACCCACAGAGCATTTGCGTGCTGAATATCAGCCTCCAAAACCTTCAACGAGTCCTCGCAAGAAGACCTAGCAAGCTGGTAATACATCATCTCCATATCCCTTTCTCTCTCTTATCCCTTTCTCTCTCTAGGCTTAACAAACAAAGGAAAAAGAAAGAAGACAGAGACCTCTCAGACTTCAATTGAAGAACCCCAAAAGTTTTTTTTTTTCTTTTTTTGTTTCTTTTCTTTTTTCCCAAGACAAGAGAACCTAACCGCTAGCTAAGGCAAGTTTCACTTGAAACAACAAGAGAAGAGGGGAGGAGAGAGGAGAGAGGACAAACGGGGTCTCCTTTTCTTTTCTCTTCTTTTGTTTGCCTCTTTAATCATTTTCTAGGAAATTTGGGGCGGCTCTGAATAGAGACTTTTTTTTTTTTTTTTTCTTTGCTTAAAGGCTCTGAATAGACTCTGTTTTGGTTTTTGCTTGCTCTATACGGCCACGGAAATCATACTACGAAAAATGTTTTTTTTCTTTTCTTTTTGCCCCCTTTTTTTGAATGATAATATGAAAAAAGTGTGTTTGTGTGCTTCTCTATCTGTAAATTGCACTATTATACCTTAATTTTTTAGTTTTTTACATAATCACTTTACATTTTAATTGTAATAAATTGACGGTTTAAAATATGAGATTTGAGTGTGACATAGTTTGAAAAATGACGAGTTTTATCTTTTATGTGTGAATCTTGTATCTCAACTCATTAATTTGATAACCGTATATTAGATATTGGCCCTAAATTGTTATTAATTTTAAAGTATAGGATATAATTAATTAAAAATTTAAAATTGGGGTGTGTTATGTAAAAGATAAATAATTTAAGGTGTAAGTGTATATTATACTTTTTTAATATATATATATATATATACACACACATTTTGAGAATAATGATTTTTAAATATCTTGTTCTTATCATAATCTTGCTTTTGCGGTTGGTTTTCTTTAAATATTGCCAAACTGTCTTTTTATGTTGCGTTTTATTTTTGTCTATAAAAGTGCTCCAGGCCACCTTATTAAATGGTATGATCTGTGAAGATTTATTTTATATATTTTTAGCTGATTTAATTTGTGAAAGTTATATAAAGTTTTTTTTTTTTT
>NW_010357054.1:0-574 GCF_000414095.1 Morus notabilis | reverse complement strand
ATTTGACTCTGAATTCTCAAGAATGGTGGTGTCCGCAGCGTCTGGAGGGTGGTAGTCAAAAAAGTCAGTAACATTGAAGGTGCTGGATACCTGCAAGTCTGGCGGCAAGTCAATGATGTAGGCATTGTCATTGATCTTTTTGAGGACCCTGTATAGCCCGAACTTCTTATACTGTAGCTTGTGGTATGTCCCGATCGGCATCCGCGACTTGCGCAGGTGGACCAACACCAGATCTCCCTCAGAGAATAGCTTCTCTCTTCGATGTTTGTCAGCAGCCTCTTTATACTTGCTGTTGGAATGAACCAGTCGAGCCTTAACCTCCTGATGTGTATGCACCACCTGATCAGCAAGCTCCGTTGCAGTCTTGCTCTGGAAATGGGCAGGCGCAACTGGTCGACAGTCTGGCTTGGCAGCTTCGTATACACGACGGCGAACAGGCTGCACCTGATGGATCGATTCTCGGTAATGTTGAAGGCAAATTCAGCCTGAGCAAGGGCCATGTCCCACTGCTTTGGTTGATTTGCGGCCAGGCATCGAATCATGCTACCCAACGTCTGGTTCACCACCTCGGTTT
>NW_010357053.1:0-602 GCF_000414095.1 Morus notabilis | reverse complement strand
TATATATATATATATATATATCTCAAGCCACAGTAAAAACGCACTCAAAATTAAACATAATTGAGACGAGATATTATATATATATGTGTTCCTAGTGAGAGAGACCACAATCATTGAGAAGAGATAAAGAAAAGAAGAATAGCCATTGTACGGGCAAAGTTGCAACAAATTGCATGTGGCTTTCTCTTACTTTCATCATTTGTTTTCTAAATTGATCTGATGGGGCGCCCCACTTGAACCAAACCAACGTTCAACTTTTTTCTTCTATTGTAAATAAATTTGCTTTCTCAAGTTTCATGCACCAACTTTTTTTTTTTTTTTGCCACAGTAATTTACAGGAAAGTTGTAAGAATTTGATTCTGCTCTGTGCATTATATACGAGTTTTGGATTTGAGATATCTTCCGTTAATATTAGAAGGCCAAACTGGCCCCGCTGGTAAAGTACTGACGTGTAAATATGTCAATGATAGGACTTAGGTGGAAAACTTAAAGATTCAGTAAATTAAGGAGACGTTTGATTGGAAGATTTAAACTATAATTTAAATTATGATTTATGATTCGTTACAGTATTTTTTCTCATAAAAAATACACGTAAATCAAAA